>NC_080177.1:60356464-60613964 GCF_950295315.1 Erinaceus europaeus
AAGTCAACATTTACCTATTGAATATTTTGGTCTCATTTTCCACTGAGCACCCAGAATGTTATTAGCATATTGAACACAATCCTCTAGTCTCCTCGGAGTTGCAGTCTGATCAGATCTACAGGAAAGGTCTGAAGGTATTAGTAGGGGAAGACAGTGTATTAGTAAATAGCCCATACTACCCTGTAGCAAGATTTTCCAACCTTGTTATTACTGATTTGGGACAAGACAAATCTGTTGTGGGTTATCCAGTGCATTATAAAATGTTTAGGGACAGTATTTATTTTGCTAATAATTTTTATTAAAAGCCTTTCTTGCCCAAGGCACCAGAGATTCCAGATTAAACCCTCAGCACCACCTTAAGACATGGCTGAGCAGTACTCTTGTAAAAATAAAAATAATGATTTTTCAATCTCATCATACATGATCAAGAGAAGTGAGTGAGTAATGCAAGGGAACCCTCCTAAGAATACTTCTGAGGTTCTGGTCTTCAAGAGATAAGCCTCTGACATCCATGTGAGCATGTGAAGTTTCATCACATTGTAATGTCAGCTCCAAATTAGAGGAGTAGGAAGCCCTTGGCTAGTATTCTGTGTGTGAAATATATTTTTCATGTAAGGAAAAAAGAACCCCGTTGTGAAAATCATACATTTTCAAAAAAAGAATCTCTGAAGCCCATTCTGGGAAGACATGGCCACTTCAAGATTCCTACAACACATTAAAGGAGTAAGGAATGCTATTTTTTTTTGAAGAAGAAGAAGAAAATCCATCTGTGAGTCACCTAGAAAGCTACCTAACTCCACTTAATATAATTTACCCATTGGCCTAGTCTTTAAGTTAAAAATATATATATATTTTTCTGTCTAATCCACCAGTGTCAGTTTAAGAATTCCAGATTCCTTTCTCAAACATTTAGTTTTTTTAATGCACTTATTTCCTTTCAAACTCACCCAAAGTCATCTAGGTGGTTGGAATTTTCAAAAGAAAAGTGAATCTTTGTATAATATTAGTTATAGAAATTAATCTTGATTGTTTATATCAGCTACTCATCTAAATGTGCAGTCTTTCACTAGCATCATACTGTCCAAAGACAGGTGTCACCATCTTTTACCAAGATCCATTTATCAGGCAGTGATGCTCACTGCAAGGCCATGAGAATAAAGGCAAAAAGATAACCTTCTTCCCTCATATATCTTACATGAAGATACTTCTATTTATTTTTCCTTTGTAATTTATTTATTATTAGATAGAGACAGAGGAATTGAGAGGGGAGGGGGGTATAAAAAGGGAGAAAGAGAGAGCTAGCTGCAGCACTGCTTCACCACCCGTGAAGCATCCTCCTTTAGGTGAGGACCAGGGGCTTGAACTTGGGTCTTTGCACACTGTGTGTGTGTGTGTGTGTGTGTGTGTGTGTGTGTGTGTGTGTGTGTGTGTGTGTTTAATCAGGTGTGCCACTGCCTGGCCCCCAGGAGATACTTTTGTTTGTCTGTTTGTTTCAGGGGATACTTTTAAATGATAATGTGTATGTAGCAGCAGCCCTGACTCAAAGAGGTTCAAATCACGTGACAGCCTATTTGTAGTCTTAGAAAACTATATTGCAGATTCTTAAGTTTTCATTCTTATCTTTAGAGAGCATTGTCATCCCTGCAGTAAATACCAAGTGAATTCCCAATAGTTAAAGTCATCCTGTCTCTTATTGTGAACACTGAAAAAGTTCTAACATAAATTATGCTGCTAATTTGAATCATTTCCCTTAGAGTTATTTTTCAGTCTCTAGCCCAATTCAAGTCAAGAATTTCAAATTTTAATTTACATGGATACAGTCACTACTTTTTATAAGGTAATGTGATGTTTGAAGATTTGTTAAGATTTTTATTGTAACCTTCAATAGACTTTTGTTCTCCCCCACCCCTTCACTGTTCATTTCCATTTGAATAATCCTGGCTCTCAGCCAACCAGTTTTAGAGATCTTACTCTCCAGCCATTCCTTGTCTTTCTAGCCATAGTGTGCCAGACATGATTTTTTTTTTTTTTTTTTTACTAGTGCTATGGCAGCTACTGTCTTCTTAGAAGTTTTTGGGCCCTTCTGCGTTACTTTTGAACTTTGAATCAGGGCTGCTGCTGCATACACATTGTCATTTAAAAGTATCTCCTGAAAACAAACAAACAAAAGTTTCTGGGCATTGCAAGGGCAAGAGTTTCTGCATGTGACAAAGGATCTTTACATCATACAGAAGGGAAATCCTCTTCTACAAATCATCAGGCAGTAAATATCACCTATAGCTTAGTGTGGCTCTTTGGAGTATTCCTGGTGGTGTTTGTTTGTTTGTTTTACTCCAACATGTATTAAAACAAGGGGCCATAAGATAGTTTACTCCAAAGAATACATACTTTCCCTTGCATTCAGACCTGAAATCTTGCCCCAAGTCACCACATGGAAGCACCTGCACACGGAAAACTTAACAAGTGATAGAGTGGTGCTTCAGTGTCTCTCTCCTCCCTCTCTGCCTCTCTCCCTTTCTGCCTTTCTCTGCCTCTGTTTCAAAACGTCTTTTATTTGTTTGTTTGTTTATTTATAAAAAGGAAAAACTGACAAAACCATAGGATAAGAGGGGTACAACTCCACACAATCCCCACCACCAAATCTCCGTATCCCATCCCCTCCCCTGATAGCTTTCCTATTCTTTAACCCTCTGGGAGTATGAACCCAACGTCACTGTGGGATGCAGAAGGTGGAAGGTCTGGCTTCTGTAATTGCTTCCCCACTGAACACGGGTATTGGCAGGTCGACCCATACTCCCAGCCTGCCTCTCTCCCTAGTGGGGCGGGGTTTTGGGGAATCGGAACTCCAGGACACATTGGTAGGGTTGTCTGTCCTGGGAAGTCAGGTTGGCATCATGCTAACATCTGGAACCTGGTGGCTGAAAAGAGAGTTAACATACAAAGCCAAACAAATTATTGACTAATCATGAACCTAAAGGCTGGAATACTGCAGATGAGGAGTTTGGGGGAGGGAGGAATCCTCTGTTTTGTAGATAGCTAGTAAGTATATTTTAGTTATATTCCAATGGGACTGTGGCTATACTAGTTTTTAGTTTTTTGTTTGTTTGTTTTTCCTGAGCCTGAAATCTGATATGCAGGTGGATCCAAGTTATTGTCTGGGGAGATGATGTCATCACTGGAATAAGGGCTAGAAAGCTATATCAGGGAAGAGAGTAGCTCCCAAATATGGGAAAGGTATATAAATATTGTTGACTGTAAACCCCATCGATTTGATGGGATTTGGGGCCCATATTTAGCTTAGGAATCTATGTGACCTCTGAATCTCTGTAGATCTAAGCTAACATTCTATGGTCATGAGTAGGAACATTCCAAGCTGCCCTATTATCAGGACCCATCTTCCTCAGGTGTAGCAAAGAGTATGTTGTCCAGCCTCCCTTCAGAGGATGGACTATTCTCTACCTTTGTTGATCCAAGTTGAGGGCAAGGTCCTATGGGGGCCCACAAAGGGGTCTATGTTGTTGTTCCTAATAGAGATGACCATGACTGGTAACAATGGAGAGAGGGATTTATTCAAGGTCTAGGCACATCATGTCTGTTTAGGAATCTCAGGACTCCCCGAATAGGGCCCCAGCTGATGGGGTGGCCTGATAGTGACTAAAGACTCATCGTTAAAGTATGCCAGTCTCTTGCCCTTATTCAGCTTTTGCAGTCCTTGCTTTGATAAGGTTAGCTTTGGAGTGAGTGAGGAAATCAAAACCTTTTTTATAAAATCTCTCTTTTTCAACCTATATCTTCAGATACTTTACCCATATTCATCCTATCTACCACTACAGAAGTCTCATTTCCTCCCAGAATCTTAGAGGATTTTGTTTGTTTGCTTTTGTGGTGTGTTTATGGCAACTTTCAACAAGAATAAGTTTTATACTATTACTCAGAGGTTACCTGGTACCATTTGTTAGTGAGTTCTTAAGTCTAAAGCAGGGTTTCCTGGAAACTAGGAACAGGCTAGGGGAAGCAGGCTCAGCTTTTGCCCTCACCCCTGCTGCTCTGTGGAGACTGACCCCTGTCTGTGCCTCTGTGGGGAATCTCTTCATCATTGAGGTGGGGAGCTGATGCTGTCCAAGCCTGAAAACAGTGGGAACTGGACATTTCATCTCATTCGTGAACATAAACTTGGCAGGAGATCTTCTGAGTTACCAAGCAACTGAACATCTGACATGAAGCTTTTAACAACCTTTTCCACAGATTACTAAATTCTTAGAACAAATTCATTCCTGATCCAGTTTAAGAAAAAAATAATAAAAAAGAAGACGGAGAGAATCCAACAAGAGGGGTGAGAAGCAGAAAGTCAAGAGAACCAAAGGAATTGTAGGTCCTCCCAACTTGTAGAAACTGGAAAAAAAGCATGACAGATAAGCAAAGTAGAGACACTTGGAGAGGGACAGAGAAATAGGACAGAAAAATAGGTTGGTACAAAATGATTCCAGAATATCACTTCCCAAGATCCCTAAGAAGAAGTCTTGCAACAAAAAGAAAAAAGCCCCTAAGGTTTGTTTTCATTTGTTGTATAGAATTGCGGGTCCTTGCTCTGTTTTTGTTATAATCACTCCTACCTCTATCACACAGCTATCACAAAATTTCTCAAAGGAGGCTAAGGGTCCTGAAAATCTAATGCAGACAGACGTGGTGTTATATGGTAAGCATCAGAGACCACCTGAGACCAGTTCAGCCAAATTTGAGAGTCTTTATTCAGTCAGCCGGTGACTACACTCACAGCCAGAGTGCAGTCTCCCGAGATCTAATTCAACCAAATTTTTATAGGGAGAAACTATATCCTTAATAGCAAATACAAGACACAGATGTGGGAAGCAAGCATGATTACAGAAACTAAAAATGTGGTTAGGATAGCCCATGACTGTGGTCAAAGCAACCTGTTATGAGAACAATTGAACAATGAGATATGTCTTCTTTGACAAGTCTAGGGAGTGGGGGACATGGCACTTGGAGCCATGTTTTAAATTTTTCTACCACTTGGAACTTTTCACAGGTTTGGATTTAAGTCAAGATGGATCTAGTTATGCTAAGAGAGTGATGACCCTATCACAGTGGTTTGGAAAAACAGAGTGAGAAACAACCAGCAAGGATATAAAGGCTCACTGCCTCTGACATGGGCAGCTCTGTGAGTTTGTGACATCCTGGGCAAGATGCCTTTCTGCTGCCTCTCAGGATCCACTCCACATTCTGCTCTGGGCTCCTGGTATAAGCAATAAGGTGATGAATTGTGGAGGATTTTAAAACAATAATAAACCAAGCAAACGTCAGTCTTCATTTTATTAACACCACAGGACAAATTCTAAAGCCAATAAAATAAATTCTAAAAACTAAGAATTAAAACTAAAAACTATAGTTTTTATTTATTTCTTTACTGGGATGTTAATGGTTTACATTTGACAGTAAAACACAGTAGTTTGTACATGTGTAACATTACTCACTTTTCTACATAGCAATTCACCCCCCCCCCCACTAGGTCCTCCTCTGCCACTATGTTCCAGAACCTGAACCCTCCCCTTCACCTCAGAGTCTTTCACTTTGGTACAATACACCAACTCCAGTCCAAGTTCTGCTTTGTGTTTTCCCTTCTATTATTTTTCAACTTCTGTCTATGAATGAGATCATCCCATATTCATCCTTCTCTTTCTGACTTCTTTCACTTAACATAATTCCTTCAAGCTCCATCCAAGATGAGGTGAAGAAGGTGAATTCACTATTTTTAATAGCGGAGTAGTATTCCATTGTGTATATAAACCACAACTTGCTCACTCACTCATCTGTTGTTGGACATCTGGGTTGCTTCCAGGCTTTGGCTATTACAGATTATGCTATTATGAACAGGGGTACACACAAATCTTTTTGGATGGGTACGTTTGGTTCCTTAGGATATATCCCAAAGACAGGAATTGCAGGGTCATAGGGTAGGCCCATTTCTAGCCTTCTGAGAGTTCTCCAGACTGCTCTTCATAGAGGGTGGACCAATTTACATTCCCACCAGCAGTGTAGGAGGGTTCCTTTGTCCCTACAACCTCTCCAGCATTTGTTGCTGCTACCTTTTCTGATGTATGACATTCTCACAGGAGTGAAGTAGTAGTATATCACTGTTGTCTTTATTTGCATCTCTCTGACAATGACTTGGAGCATTTTTTTCATGTTTGCTGGCCTTTTGGATCTCTTCTTTGGTGAATATTCTGTTCATATATACTCCCCATTTTTTGATGGTGTCATTCGTTTTCTTGTTGTTTGCCGGGCTGAGCTTCACTGACTGGAGACAGATGACCCGGGACTCATGGTTGAGCTGTATGCAGTATCTCTTTATTCATGTAGAACGCAGCACGATCTAAGCCGAGCTAAACTAAAACTAAAACCTGAACTAAAACGAACAATCCTGTCCTTATATATACTTTCCAAGTAGGGTGTGAACAGGATGTGACATAGAGAGGGTGGAGAGAAAAGTGACTGGTGCAAATCAGGGTGTGACAAGGAGAGGGGGCGGAGCAGGTGAGAATTCTACCACTGAACCACCAATGCCCTGGAGGGAGGGTGGTGCTTTATGTAAATGTAAAAGTGATTTATGTAAATAGACCGCAGCTTGAGTGGGATCAAACCAATCCCATACAGGCATACCGGTGCTTGGTTAAGCAGAAGCCAGGGGGAACTGGCATACTACCCAACAGTTGTTGAGTTTGGAGAGCTCTCTCTATATTTTGGTTATTAGCCTCTTGTCTGATATATGGCATGTAAAGAGCTTCTCCCATTCTGTAATACGTCTTTGTTTGGGTGGTAGTTTCTTTTCCTGTGCAGAAGTTTTATAATTTTATGTAGTCCCATTGGTTTGTTTTTGTTTTAGTGTTCTTTGTAATTGGATTCGTATTATTGAAGATGCCTTTCAAATTTAAAAGGAAAAGAGTTCTGCCAATATTTTCCTCTAAGTATTTGATAGCTTCTGGTCTAACATCCAAGTCCTTGGTCCACTTGGAATTTTCTTTTGTGATTGGTGGGATATAGTGGTTTAATTTCATTCTTCTGCATGTTTCAACCCAATTTTTCCAACACCAGTTGTTGAAGAGACTCCTCTCTCTATTTAATAGTCTGGGAACCTTTGTCAAAGATTAGCTGTCCATAAGTATAAGGAATTGCTATAGTTTTAACATAACGTGTACTGATGAAACCTCATATGTGTATGTGAAACCTCAATTTCTCTCTTTTCTCTCAACTAGCTTACTCTTCATACAATCTTGTTAATCATTATTAAATCATTAATAAAAATTTTAAAAAAGAAAATGTATGTGTGTGTACAAATAGATATTACTATATACATAAAGATCATTATTAAATCATTAATAAAATCATTATTAAATCATTAATAAAATCATTATTAAATCATTAATAAAATTATTAAATCATTATTATTAAATCATTAATAAAAATTAAATCATTAATAAAAATTTTTAAAAAGAAAATGTATGTGTGTGTACAAAGAGATGTTACTATATACATAAAGACATAAAGAAAAATAAGATCATACCTTTTATGACATCATGGATGGGCCTGAATGGCATTACGATAAGTGGACTAATTCAAGCACAGCAATATAAATACTGCATGACCTAATTTACATTTGATAGCTGAAAAATGTTAAGCAAATTCATAGATACAGAGAACAAATTTATATTGGTGGTTGTCAGAGAAAGGGGTTAGAGCTGAATAAAATGAATAAAGGTGATCAAATGGTACAAACTTCTGGTTATAAAACAAGTAAGTCTCACTGCGAAAAAAAGAACTAGTATAGCCACAGGCCTTTTGAAATATAACTAAAATATGCCTACTAGCTATCTACAAAATGGAGGACCCCCAACTCTTCATCTGCACTATTCCAGCCTTTTTAGGTCCATGATTGATCAACAATTTGTTTCGATTTGTATGTTAACTCTCCTGTCAACCACCAGATTCCAGATGTTAGCATGATGCTGACCAGACTTCCCTGGACAGACAAACCCACCAATATGTCCTGGAGCTACACTTCCTCAGAGCCCTTCCCCTCTAGGGAAAGAGAGAGACAGGCTGGGAGTATGGATTGACCTGTCAATGCCCGTGTTCAGTGGGGAAGTAATTACAGAAGCCTGACCTTACACCTTATGCATCCCACATTGACCTTGGGTCCATACTCCCAGAGGGTTAAAGAATAGGAAGGTATTAGGGGAGGGGATGGGATACGGAGATCTGGTGGTGGGGACTGTGTGGAGTTGTACCCCTCTTATCCTATGGTCTTGTCAATTTTTCCTTTTTATATATTAAATAAATAAATAAAAATAAAACAAGAAAGTCACGCTGGGGAGATAACATAGTGGTTATGAGGCGCCAAAGGTCCCAAGTCGGATCCCCAGTACCACCACAAGCCAGAGCTAAACAGTGCTCTGGAAAGAAAAAAACAAAACAAAACAAACAAAAAATGCAAAAAAATGTGTAAAAAAAAGAATAACTGTTAATAATGTATCTGTGGGGGGCTGGGCTGTAGTACAGTAGGTTAAGCAAACCTGGCAAGCTTGTGAAGTGAAGTGCAAGGACCAGACCAAGCCCCCGGCTCCCCACCTGCAAGGGGGTCACTTCACTAGTGGTGAAGCAGGTCTGCAGGTGTCTTTCTCTCCCCTCCTCTGTCTTCCCCTCCTCTCTCTATTTCTCTCTGTCCAGTCCAACAACAACAACAACAGCAATAACAACAACAAGGGCAACAAAAATGGGAAAAATTACCTCCAGGAGCAGTGGATTCATAGAGCAGGCACTGAGTCCCAGCAATAACCACAGAGGCAAAATAAAATAAAATAAAATAAAATAAGGGAGTTGGGTGGTGGTGCAGCAGGTTAAGCACACATGGCACAAAGTGCAAGGATCTGGGTTCAAGCCCCCAGCTCCCCACCTGCAGGGGAGTCGCTTCACAAGCGGTGAAGTAGGCTGCAGGTGTCTATCTTTCTCACCGCCTCTCTGCTTCCCCTCCTCTCTCCATTTCTCTCTGTTCTATCCATCAATAACAATAATAATAACCACAACAAGGGCGACAAAAGGGAAAAATAAATATTTTTAAAAAGATATAATAAAATTAAATAAGAATAATGTAGTTGTGTTAACAGTTTTAACAAAAACAAGTAAGTCATAGGGATATGAAGTATAGCATAGTGATTATAGATAATAATATTTATTGCATGTTTAATAATTATTAGGAGAGCAGATGCAGGAGTCGGGTGGTAGTGCATCAGGTTAAACGCACATGGTGCAAAGTGCAAGGACTGGCATAAGGATCCTGGTTAGAGCCCCCAGCTCCCCACCTGCAGGGGAGTCGTTTCACAAGTGGTGAAGAGGGTCTTCAGGTGTCTATCTTTCTCTCCCCCTCTCTGTCTTCCCTTCCTCTCTCCATTTCTCTCTGTCCTATCCAACAACTACGACATCTATAACAACAACAATAAAATAAAGGGGTAGCAAGAGGAAATAAATAAATATCAAAAAATCTTTTAAAAAAGAAAGCAAGTGCAATGAATGACTTATTTAATCCTCAGAACAAACTCAAGAACAAGATAAATATTATTATCTCAAGTATTTATGTATTTATTTATTTTGCTTCCAGGGTTATCACTAGGGCTCAGTGCTGGCACTATAAATTCACTGCTTTTGGCAGCTATTTTTTTCAGACAGGACAGAGAAACTGAGAGGGGAGAGGGAAATATGGTGAGAGAGAGTATATAGACACTGGTAGACCTGCTTTACCACTTGTGAAAGCTCCCCCCCTGCAAGTGGGGAGCCGAGGGTTCGAACCCAGATCCTTGTGTAGGTCCTTGCTCTTAGTACTATGTGTGCTTAACCAGGTGTGGCACCACTCGGCCCCCTCAATTTTAAAAATATCCTATTTAATTATTGGAGAGAGACAGAGACATCAGGGCACTGCTCAGCTCTAGCCTGTGGTGGTGCTGAGGATTGAGCCTGAGACCTCAGAGCCTAAGCATAAAAGTCTTTTTGAAAAACCATTATACTAGCTCCCTAACTCAACTATTTCAATTTTCATGTGAAAAAATAATATTCAGGGAACTTAAATAATGTATCCAAAGTTACACAGCAAGTAAATTACAGAGCTGGAATTCATGTGCAAGTCATCTGGCTTAGAGCCCATACAGTTAAGCACTAAAACAAACTATCCCTGCTGGATCTTGGGAACATTCTCCACTTAATGGCGCACAGTTAGGAAAAAAAAAAAAAAAAAAGCAACTAGATTAAGACAACGGATGAAACCCATTAAATTCTGTTTCTCTCTGAAGAACAACTGAAAATAGGAATGATGCATCCCAAGAGAGCTTTCATGCCATAATATCTAGGTCATAGGCATGGTATTAGAATCTAGTTTTATCAAAAAGAGATAAACAATTTTAGTAATTCTCATCATTTAAGATAGAATTAAGATGAACAAATAAACTGTTACTTTACAGTAAGTATAGCCTGTACTTATTTTAAGTACTTTGTACTACACTAAATCCACTTTCTTTTTCTTTTTTGTAACTTTTTTTTTGCCTCCGGGGTTATTGCAGGGGCTCAGTGCTTGCACCATGAATCCACTGCTCCTGGAGGCCATCTTTTCCCCTTTTGTTGTCCTTGTTGTTGTAGCCTTGTTGTGGTTATTATTATTGTTACTGTTGATGTTGTTCGTTGTTGGATAGGACAGAGAGAAATGGAGAGAGGAGGGAAAGACAGGGGGAGAGAAAGACAGACACCTGCAGACCTGCTTCACCGCCTCTAAGCGACTCCCCTGCAGGTGGGGAGCCGGGGGCTTGAACCGGGATCCTTGTGCTTTGCACCACGTGCACTTAACCCACTGTACCACCACCCAACTCCCTTATTTTATTTTATTTTATTTTATTTTATTTTATTTTATTATTATTGTTTTTGCCTCCGTGGTTATTGCCGGTCCTTGCGCTTTGCGCTGCGTGCGTTTAAGCCGCTTCGCTACCGCCCGACCCCCCACTTTCTTTTTTTTAATATTTTTATTTATTACTAGAGACAGAGTAGAAATTGAGAGGGGAGGGGGGGTTAAGAGGGAAAGAGAGACCGCTGCCGCTCTGCTTCATTACTCCTGAAGCTTTCCTCCTGCAGGTGGAGACCAGGAGTCTGAACCTGGGGTCCTTGTGCATGGTAATGTTTGCGCTTAACCATAGCCTGGCCCCTCTAAGTATATTTTTTCATGTCACTGTGTTAGATGTTTGTGTACTACTTCCACCAACAAATGCAGTCCTCCTCCACCATCACACACTTGGTTGTCTTGTCCTTTCATCTCCTTCCTGTCTCATCCTTTTATAGTCTTTATTTCTGCTACCTTGGGCCACAGCTAGTCTAAGTTTCACCCTGTTTTCCCTTTCTTGGTATCTCTTTCCTTATTAGTGATTTAATATTAATTTACAAAATTATGAAATAACGGGATAATTCTGCACCGTTCCCACCATCAGAGTTCTGTGTCTCTTCATTGGGAACTGCAGTAGTTCTCCCAAGGTCACAGATACGGGTTGACTGTTATTTCTATAACTATTGATACTTACATATATTTGCCTATTTATTCTATGATCCTGCTTTCCCTTCCTTTCTACCTACACCTATTACTACTTCCAAATATCCTTTTTTCCCCCTCTTCTCTTTCTGGGTCCTGATGGTGTTGGAGTTCAGAGCCCTCTGGTCATCTTCCCCTAACATTTCTCCCCCTCTGAGAGTATGGACCAGAATTATTTTTGGGGTGAATAAGGTGGGAGTTCTGGCTTCTGTAATTTTTTCTCTGCATATGGGCATTGGCAGGTCAATCCATACCCACAGCCTGCTTCTATCTTTCCTTCATGGGTAGGGGTCTGGGAAGGTGAGGTTCCTAGACACATTGGTAAGGTCATCTGCCCATGGAGTTCAGGTAACTTGGTGGATGAAAGGCATAACATATAAAACAGGACAAAATGTGTAATAAACAGAAACTCCCACCTGCAGGGCAGTCGCTTCACAGGCGGTGAAGCAGGTCTGCAGGTGTCTCTCTTTCTCTCCCCCTCTCTGTCTTCCCTTCTTCTCTCATTTCTCTCTGTCCTATCTAACAATGACAACATCAATAACAACAACAATAATAACTTCAACAACAATTAAAAAAGAAAAACAAAGGCAACAAAAGGGGGAAAAAAAAGAACTGTGCTATCTACAAAAATTTTTAAAAAAGAAATGTCTTGAGGCTTTTAACTCATTTTCCCTATGACTAGAAATTTATTTTGATGTTGAGGTGGCTCTGTATCTCATTAGCCATCCCACAAGCTCCCACCCTTTTCATTCAGCTGTCAACACTCCTTGATGTTCTGAATAAAGAAGCTGTCCAAATGGGAGTAAAAAGAAGGGGGTGGGGATGTCGCCATCTCCTTTTTCAGACTCCATGTGGAGGTGCTGTGTTGGTTTGACTGGCTAAGGAGTTCTCTTTGTTTTTTTTGCAGTTGTGGTCATGATTCAGGATTTTATCTTTTATATCATGTGACCTTGATTCTTGCTGCAATTATTTCCAGGAAAAAAAAAATCAACAAGGAAGGAAAGGATATGTTTAACTTGGATTAATGTTGACTTGATTGAGAAATTCTAGAAACTGGAAATAAAGTCTGAAATGAAACAGATTAAGCTACTAATTATCTAAGGTTGCCAGAAAATAACAGTGTACAAAAATAAAATGTAAGGAAAAAGACATCCTGTAAAGCTGTCATTATGTATTCAATCAAATGAATCTTACACTCCCACATGTGCAAATAAAATGGAAGTTTGAAGTAGTTGCTTTCTTTTATGGGATTCACAATTTTGACAGTGTTACAGCTTATAACTACACTAGAGGACTGAGTGAAATTGAAGGTGAGATGGAATCAAGTGGTGAATGAGCTATGACAGAATACCAGTAGTTCGAAACATGGAAAGAAACTATGATATTTGCTTTGTCATTGCCAGGGTTCACTGCTTCAAGCAGATACAAAGAAAGAGACAGAGACAGAAAGAGGGAAGAAGGGAAAGATGCCACAACACCACAGCTTCCCCCGGTGTGGTAGGGGTTGGCTTGAACCAGGGCTGTGCACATGACAAGTTGGCTCATTACCCAGGTAAGCTCTCTTGCAGCCTTGAAAACATATTTTTAAAATGTATTCAAATACTCTAGCGTATTTAAATACTCTAGAGCTCTAAGTGATATCCACAGAGTAACACTTAATATGAGTAACATACCAATCTGTTGACTTAGACACACCACTCAGAGTATTTGAGGCTATAAACAAACAGAAAACTCTGGCTCAAACTATTTACTTTTTTATATTATTTGACACAGATAGCCAGAAGTTGAGAGGAAGGGGGATATAGAGAGGCAGAGAGACAGAGAGACACCTGCAGCACTACTTCACCACTCGTGAAGTTTTCCTTGCATGCTGTAACATGTGTGCTCAACCAGGTGCGCCACCACCTGACCCCTAAACTATTTACTTTTTAGAATTCCATTTATATACTATTTCATGTAATGAAACAAAGGTAGGCAGTATCTAAGGAAGAAATATTAAAATTCTAGCTCTGCTGCCCTAGAATTCTCTTCATTCTAAACTCAGCCCCAGACTGGTTTCGTTGACTTTAGGATTAAGACAAATTGCCTGTAACAGACAGCTCTAGGTATCGCTTTCTGAGACAATACTGAAAGGTCAAACTGAATCAGCTTTATCTGTGTCTTTTTCTCAAGGTGCAGGATGTTTCCTGGGAGTGCTCAGCAGTTTCCTTAAATCTCTTCTGGCAGATTTAGGTAACATGTCATTTCCTAAGTCAATCACCAGTCAGAAGAATAGTATTACCATGACTGGCTAGCAACATGTGGTTGCTGGACTATGAGTAGTACTTGAAAAAAACAAAACTACTGAGACCAGCTCCTAGACTTACTGATTCACACTCTCCAGAGTTGGGGTACAGTAATTTGTGTTTTAAGAAGAATAGAATTACAGGGGAGCAGATGCACTTTAAAGTTCATGGATCACTGGCTTGACTAAAGTGAATACATACTGCTTGTTTAACTAGCATGACTGTTCAAGAAGTCAACCGAGGCCTTACAGTCATTAAAATGACCAAAGCTACCAAAAGCTAGATTTCTGAATGCTTACTCTGTGCCAATTTTTAAGCTACTGTATACACTTTAACTTTCATGATAAGTTGTCAGGTATTCTTACCTCTATTTTACAGATAAGGAAGTGGAAACCTAGACTACCAGAAATACAAAAGACACTTTTACACCTCAGGAACAGAAACCCAACAAATTCCCAAAACGAAATCTGAAAAAAAAAAAAAAAGGATGTTCAAATTTCTTTCATTCTAGAAGACATTGCCACTGTCAGTAATAAAGGGATTTGTATGTAAATATCATATGGGTTGGTCACAAGATGCAAATATAGAACTGAGATTCATATGTTGAGCCAATGCTCTAGAAAGGGTAGATTCTCAGAGAATAGGTGCTATTGAGGGTAGCAACAAGGAACCTTCTCTCTCCATCCCCTTTCCCCCCCTCTTTCTCTCATTTTTACCAGAGCACTGCTTAGCTCTGGCTTCTGTTGGTGGTAGGGATTGAAACTAGGACCTTTGATACTTAAAGCATAAAAGGTTTTATGCATAACCATTGTGCAATCTCCCCAGCCCCAACAACAAGGAAACCTCTTTCTCTCACACACACTCTCCTTCTCTCTCTCTCTCTCTCTCTCTCTCTCCCTATCTATCTATCTATCTATCTATCTATCTCTATCTCTCTCTCATTGGATAGGAAAAAGAGAAATTGGGAGAGGTGGGGTTGAGAACATGGTCAAATTTTAAGTTATTTTTAAAAGAATTAAAAATACGGAAAAGAGAGAATACAAAATTTTAAAGAGCCAAATAAAGAATCAAGCAAATCTAGAAAAGGAATATGAGGAAAATTTATTATTTTATCATTATCAATAAGAAAGGCATTTAAATGATCTAATGTCCACCCCTATCGTGGCATACATGGATCTGCCCCCTGGCCCATCCTGCCATGGTTAAAAAAACAGACAACACTTGAATGGTTAATGATCATTTCTTTCATTCTTTTTTTTCTTTTTAGAATTTGGTAAGAATGTTTGTAAAAATCTCTTGAAAACTCTATTATTTTAAACTTTTAGTCTGCTATTTATCTTTTATATTATTTAGCAAAAGGTCAGTATTTCAGATAATGCCATATTAAAATCAAATCACTGACTACCTGAGTGAGTCTTCTCTACCAAACATAGCATTTTGCTCTGACTGCCTTAATGGGAAGTGTGTGTTCTTGAAAATGCATTTTTAATAAGTTGTATAAACATAAAGGGAACACTTGAGTGAATACCATAAATTAACACCAAGTGAAAATCAAGTTTCAGTGTTAGAAAAATGTTCTCTATGAGAGGTGTACAGTATAATGATCATCAAAAATTTACTTATTCACAGAGACTGCCCCACCTCTTCTGCCTAGACTTAGCAGAAGCCTGAAACCATGGGAGAGGCCTGAATATACTGTGGGCTTAGATGGCTGAACTATATCACGTCTTGACCATCAGGCCCGATGTTTCTATCTTAACCCATTCCTGGCTAGTATGCAACCAGTATGTGTGAGTCACTTGGCAAAACCTAATGCCAAAAGAAATGCCAATGATGACTTAAAGTCAAGAAGCTTTTGCCTGTCCCTACCTCAAGGTGAAGCAACACCTGGTTTAAACAGAGGCCTGGAGAAAGTAGCAACTATCTGCAAGGAGAAAGCATCACTCCTGTGGACTTCCAATTTCCTTCCATTACAGGTCACAATCTGGTCTAACTGCTTTGGGAACTACCATTTGCTGCTTGGAAAGAAAGCACTGCAGGGGCCCGGAGGTGGTGCACCTGGTTAAGCACACACAGTCCTATGTGCAAAAATACGTGCAAGGATCTAGGTTTCAGTCCCTGCTCCTCTCCTGCAGTGGGGATGCTTCATGAATGGTGAAGCAGGTCTTCAGGTGTCTATCTTTCTCTCTCCCTATTTTCCCCTCCCAATTTCTCTGTGTTTTATCAAATGAAAAGGAAAGAGGGAAGGAAGGAAGGAAGGAAGGAAGGAAGGAAGGAAGGAAGGAAGGAAGGAAGGAAATAAATCTCAGCCCTAGAACAAACAATTATAGTCCTTATTTAAGAGAATTATTTACCTGAACACAACCTACACTATAAGTCAGAAAGACTTCTTTCTCTTAGACCTCTCCATGATACAAAGGTTTCTCGTACTATAAACTTGGATTTGATGTGTCTATAGAGGGTGTAAATACTTCTTGAAGGCAAAAGCAGTGCTGCCAAACTAGTAAAGCACCATCAGGTTTATTTTGTGCTTAGCATGAAAAATAAAAATGGGACTTGAAAACAGTGGCTAGCGTGAGCTCCAGCAAGCAGCAGCTTGTGACCCGGGATTCTCTGGATAGGGTAGGATACTGGGCCGTCAGCAGGAGGGAGAATAAGGGGTCCTAAGGGTGAGACCACTTTTGGGTTAGAAAACAGAGGCCAGGGGAAAAATGAAAGGAAATCTTTTGATTATTTCTGAAGCTCACCCCTCCTCCCCCAACCCAGAACTAGCCCTCAGGGTCTGGATAGCTGCTCCTAACAGGGTTCTTACGGAGCTATTTTTTTTAATATTTATTTTATTTATTTATTCCCTTTTGTTGCCCTTGTTGTTTTATTGTTGTTGTAGTTATTATTGTTGTTGTCGTTGTTGGATAGGACAGAGAGAAATGGAGAGAGGAGGGGAAGACAGAGAGGAGGAGAGAAAGATAGACACCTGCAGACCTGCTTCACCGCCTGTGAAGCGACTCCCCTGCAGGTGGGGAGCCGGGGTTCGAACCGGGACCCTTATGCCGGTCCTTGTGCTTTGTGCCACCTGCGCTTAACCTGCTGCGCTACAGCCCGACTCCCCTGAGCTATTTTCTTTACCAAGATTCTTGGCTCACCAGAGGTGTCATTCCAAGCCTTTTTCCTTTTTGTTTTCCTTCTTTTTTTTTTAAGTGGCTGGAGCTCTATTTGAGTGACAAAATAGCTGACCAATCAGAGCCTCATTCCTGCCTGGGAAATACTACCTGGAGGTTTTTTGGGTTGTTTTTTTTTTATTTTTTGATACTTCTTACAATTGGCTTTCTTTGCTTAGGCTGCCTGCTGCCAATTCAGCAAGCTGCAGACTGACTGTTAGGGTTTTTTACTCTATTCTATTTTATTATTACTATTATTATATATGGGTGTCCCTTCCCCCTCCTCTTCATCAAGTGGACCAGAATTAACAGTTATATTACAGCCACCAGGTTCCAGATGCTAGCATGATGCCAACCTGATTTCCCTGGACAGACAACCCCACCAATATGGAGCTACGCTTCCCCAGAGCCCCACCCCACTAGGGAAAAAGAGAGGCAGACTGGGAGTATGGATTGACCTGTCAACACCCATGTTCAGTGGGGAAGCAATTACAGTAGCCAGACCTTCCACCTTCTGCATCCCACAATGACCTTGGGTCCATACTCCCAGAGGGCTAAAGAATAGAAAAGCTATCAGGGGAGGGGACAGGATACAGAGTTCTGGTGGTGGGAATTGTGTGAAGTTATACCCCTCTTATCCTATGGTTTAGTCAGTGTTTCCTTTTTATAAATAAAAAACTTAAAAAAAGAAAAAGAAAAAGAAAAATGACAGGTGATTACACTTTTCCTGTACAGAAACCCAAGACTTCAAAGAGGAGATCTGCTGCAGTTTTCATGAAGGACAAGTTGCTGAAGTTTCTTAGAAATTAGCTGAACTCGTACTTACATAATCATCATTGTGGGTTAGTTTTCTTCTTCCTTGTATCCTGCACCATTCTTTGTCTTAAAACATCCAACCATTAATGCAACAAGTACCACCTCGACATGTTTCACTTCAGATTGTGTCTAGAGATGCTGGGCATGAGATGTCAACCCTTCAGCTCCATTACTCTGCCACCAAGTTGCAGATGCTGCCATGAAGCCAACCTGATTTCTCTGGGCAGACAATCTCACCAAAACAGAAAGAAAAAGAAAAGATGGCCACAGGAAATGATGAAGTCATGCAGGCACCAAGCCCAAGTGATAATTACCCTTGCGCTTAACCTGCTGCATTACCACCCGACTCCCGAAAATGACTTTTTTTTAATCTGATTCCATAGCAAAGACAAAAAAAAAATAAACAAATGGGATTATACCAAGCTAAAAGCTTGTATTATGTAACAAAAGGAAATCAGTAATAAGATAAAAATACAAACCACTGAATAGAATGAAACACTTTTATTTTATTTTATTTTGCCTCCAGGGTTATTGCTGGGGCTCGGTGCCTGCACTATGAATTCACTGCTCCTGGAGGTTATTTTCCCATTTTGTTGCCCATGTTGTTGTCGTTATTGTTGCCACTGCTGTTGTTGTTGCTGGATAGGACAGAGAATGCAAGAGAGGAGGGGAAGACAGAAAAGGGGAGACAAAGATAGACACCTGCAGACCTGCTTCACTGCCCATGAAGCAATACCCCTGCAGGTGGGGAGCGGGGGCTCTAACCAGGATCTCTAAGCCGAGCTATGTGCGCTTAACCCACTGTGCTACCTACCTCCTGGCCCCCAGATGAAACATTCATAAACACTACATCTGATAAGTCACTAATAACCAAAGTACATATGGACTTCATATAATTCATAGCAAAATAAATAACTCAATTAAAAGATGGGCAGACTATTTGAGTACACATTTCTCCAAAGAAAACACATATGGTCACCCAGTAAATGAAAAGTATTCATTATTCCTATCATCAGTAAAATGGAGTTCAAAGCCAAATGAGTATAACCTGTTAGGATGGCTATAATCAAATAGACACAAAATAACAAATATTGGTAACAGGTTTGTCAAATAGTAAAAGTAGAACTATGATATACGGTCCAGCAATCCTACTTCTGCATATTGATCCAAAGAAAACAAAAGCACTAACTTAAAAAGATATGCTCACCCCCAAGTTCACTGCAGCATTATTTGCAAGAGTCAAGACAGAAACAAGAGTTCACAGATGAATGGATGGATAGAGAAAATGTATATATGTCTGTATACATTTATACTTGCTATATATAGTGAAATCTTATTTAGTCATATGAAAGAAAGAAAATCTTGCTCTTTTCAACACCACAAATGGAACTTGAACACATTAAGTGAAAATCAGAGTAAGACAAATACTGCATTGTGCCACTTTCATTAAAAGTCATGCTTAAGGCACAGAGCACCTATTGGTACTTTCCAGAAGTAGGGCAGGGTAAAGTAGAAACTGCATGATGACTGAAGTTAGTAATACAGCACTGCATATCTGAAAGCTGTTAATAGAGAAGACCATGAAAGTTCTCATCACAAGAAAAAAATCCTATTCATATGGTGGCAAAAGTTAACTAGAATTTTGGTGATTAATTTATACAGAATAGGAATATATCCAAATATATTTTATATCCCTGAAATAAATAAAATATTAAAAGTCCATATCCCTCAATAAAAATGGGGGAGGAGGAATCTAGAAGACATTAATACTGGACCTAAGTATTTAGCTTCCTTCACATTGATTAAAAAATAAGCAAATATATAATTTGTTCAAATTACCTTCATTAGATGAATATGAGATGTTCTCACTCGTAGACAGACGCTGAGAAATAATAACAGGAAGGGGAAACACAATGCAGAACTTGGACCGGGGTTGGTGTATTGCACCAAAATAAAGGACTTGGGGGCTGGGGTTGGCAGGCTTTTAGGTCCTAGTGCATGGTGGTGGAGAAAGACCAGGGCTGGCAGTAAGAGTATTTGGGGAAAAAAAACTGAGAAATTGTACACATGGACCAATAACTGCATTTACTGTAAACCATTAATCACCCCAATTTTAAAAAATTGCCTTCATTTGCAGAACGACTTCAAATTATGGGAACAAGTAACATAATCTAGGTATACTCCCGGCCTCACTATCTCTCCACTCCTCATCCTGCCCACCCTCTAAATTTCTCCTTTCTACCTCTCCTGAACTTTCTTCTCTCTTGTTCATTCATAGCATGTGTAGAACAGCCCAGTTTACAATCAGAAAGCCAGTAAATTTGCTGAACTGTATTTGGGTATAAGGCTCATTTGTGTGCACATACCAGTTTATGCTGATCTAGGTCACCCAGAAACAGATAAAAAGCAATTCCATACCCATCAAGTGATTTCCATCAGCAATATGTGAACATTTTTATTGATGTAACCCAGAAATGTCACATGGAAGGCCTGACTCTATGTAAGTCAGGAGGCTTTAGGTCAAGAATCCACTAAGAACTTATTTACTTCCAACCAGTGTTTACAGGTATGATAAAGCTGCTCACTAAGTTCCAAAGAATTTAGGAAAACAAACATTTTAATATATACTGAATTTTCACGTATTTGCACAGAAACATGTAGGACTAGAAACAGAGAGGGCCGCTTTCAGTTATAACCTCAGGGGAGGCCAAGGTGCAACTTAGCTAGGCCATCCAGAATCTGGGTTCATCCGATACCAGCAACCTCCACCATGCCACCAAAGTTCAACCCCAAGAAAATCAAAGTCCCAGGTATATACCTGAGATGCACTGGTGGGGAAGTTGGCGCCACTTCTGTCCTGGCCCCCAAGATTCGTCCACTAGGTCTATCTCCAATTAACGCTGGTGATGACATTGCCAAGGCTACTAGAGATTGGAAGGGTTTGAAGATTACAGTGAAATTGACCATCCAGAACAGATAAACCCAGATTGAGATGATACCTTCAGTCTCTGCCCTCATCATTAAAGCTCTTAAGGAACATCCAAGAGATAGAAAGAAGCAGAAAACCATTAAGCACCGTGAAAGCATCACTCTTGATGAGGCTGTTAATAAATGAGGCACTGATGTTTGGCTAGAGATCTCTGGAGCCATCAGAGATCCTGGGGACTGCTCAATCTGTGGGTTGTAATGCTGATGGCTACCACCCTCATGATATCACAGATGACATCAACAGTGGTATTGTGAAATGCCCAGCTAGTTAAGAATTACAAAGGAAGATGTTCCAATAAAGGATTGACAGTGCAACAACAATATATATATATATATATATATAAAAGAAATATATATATATATATATATTTCCAAAAAAAGTATGAGCTTCCAGTTACTTCTGGCTGCTAAACACTGCAAGTTTGGAGTTAGGTAGTGGTACACTCAGTAAAGCAGATACACTACCATGTATAAGGACCTGGGTTCAAGTCCCCAAGTCCCCACCTGCAGTGTGAAAGCTTTACAAGGAGTGAAGTAGTGCTGCAGATGTCTCATTCTCTCTCCTTCCCTATCTCCCCCTTCCCTTTCAAGTACTCTTGCTCTCTATCAAAAAGGAAAAAACAAATGGCCACTGGGAGTGGTAGATCCTTTGTGCAACAATAAAAAAAAATTATGGTAGCAATAATAAAAGAAAAAAATGATGGCACTGAAAAGTTTTTCCATATAGTAATGAAAGCTTGGATGGAATCAAATAAGCACTGAAGACCTAAATTGAGAGTGACACTGCAAGCTATTTGCAATTCACTTTAAATTAACAACTCCTGACCTAAAGTTCTTTTCACTTAATCTTTTAGATACTTTAGCAAAGTCCTACAAACCTAGCTGAAAAAGGTGTTACCAAAGAGAGATATTGAAGAGAGACCTGAGTTAGTGAAGGGAGTGGTGTGCAGGCATTTATCACCGGGTGTAAAAGACTGTGCCATTATGACAACTACTTCCCTATAAATCATTATTTCCCCCATAAAATTATTTAGAGAGAAACATCTAAGCTGGTTCCAGGAAACAAATGGTAATTCCTGTATTCAAAACACAAAGAAGCCCCTTGTAAATTAAACAAAATGGACCCCTTTCTCAGTGTGGACACTAGAAAAAAGTAGTAACAAGAATCTGAGCAAAATAGAATTTTCATTCAAACTAACGTTATCAAAAATAAAGGAGGGGGTACTTCTCTCATTCTATGGTCATGTGACTAAAATTCTAAGCTTCAAAGCTTAAAGAGTAGACATTTAAATAAATACCTTTGCATAGGTAGTAACATAACTGTACCCCTGTAATCTTACAATCTTGAAAACTAAATACAAAATCACTAATGAAAAATAGTAATTATAAGTATATGTCTTTGGTCTGCATAATGGCTGCTGCTTTTTGCCCCTTTGAGGTTTCCCCTGGATTTCTTAGTCCCACCCTTCCTTCCAGGGTGTCACAAGGATATAGAGATTTGTTTGTTTATCTTTTACTGAAAGTAAAGTCAAAACAAGATCTGCATCAGGTGAAATTATGTAGAAATAGTTCTCATTTCATATTTAGTACTTAATGTCAGGCAGAGCAAAATACAGCAAATATATAAAATTCCATCACTTTCATAAGCACCCCTCAGCATTAGTGGAATAAATGTTTGGAATTGTAGCTTTCACTGTCAGCATCATCCATACTAATTCACCCTAATCTGATCCCTTCCCAGTCCCGACATATACATGCACACTTTATTTTCACAGTTTATGTACATTTGGCACCTTGTCAGTCATAATTATGGCCCTTAAAAACAAGGAGCCAGGCACCTGAGCTGAGTATGCATGTTACTATGTATAAGGTTCTAGGTTCAAGGTCCCAATCCCCAACTACAGGCGGAAAGCTTCACAAGTGGTGAAGCAGTACTGCAGGTCTCTATCTGTCGGCAGGTCTCTGTCTGTCTGTCTGTCTGTCTGTCTGTCTGTCTGTCTGTCTGTCTGTCTATGTATCTATCTCTAGCTCTCTAGTTCCCCTTCCTTCTGTTTCTATCTAATAAATAATAAATAAAACATTTTTAAAAACAAGTAAAAATAATGTGGGCCTGGTTCTTACCCTCTTCAGGAAAATCACTGAAAAGTAGGGCTGCACTAGCACAAAAACAGGCTAAACCAGTTCCTTTTAAAGTTGCTCATCAGTGACACAGTAACTACAGTAGAAACACTTACCTGAGGCCAGGAAACAGAGGTTCCAGTTCTGGATCTGGCTCTGCCACATATTTGACCTTAAACGTATCATTTCACCCTTCTAAAATTCAAGAATTAGGGAATTCAAGAATTCCCTTCACTACCAAATTCTAATCCTATAACTTCTTGCAGGTAGCCATAATCAGTTGTCCTTTGCTTCTCTTCTCCCATACCATTAAAAACTGTAACAAAACATGAGGTGAAAGCTTCTGAATTTCCCAGTTTTACCTCCCACTCCCCTGTGGGAATTTTTTATTGGTATTAAAATATTCTGCAAGGCAATGCAAGACACAGAATCTAAAGATTGAGCCTATTCCTCTAGTACTATGCTAATTAGCCCAGAGGAGCCATCTCTTTTCGCAAGAGCTGAACAACCACATTCTTCTTGAACCTACAGCCTGGCTTCACAAGTTAAAAGGATTCACTCTTTCACAGCATTTCTCTATACCTAAACCATGAGCTTGTATTGTGCTAACTCCTACTCAGGAGTTCCAAATTCTAGCACTGAGCACCACATTACTGCTGGCCATCTGGCAATCATGAGCCAGCACTTAAGCAGTCTGTCCCTGCTCATCTGCAAGCACAATGGTAAATGAAAAGAAGATGAGCTAGAGAAGACATGTGACTTTCTAAAAGCTTAGATCAGGAAGAAAAGAAGCAACTGGTGGCTTTAGCTACACAGCTATATATAGATAATGTCAAAGAACCTAAATTATGGTGATGTCATGTATGATAAAGCAAAGGGATTTTTCAAAGTTAAACCAATTGCCAAATAATGTGATTATAGCAATAACTACCTATTGCCTTCTTAAATCCTAAGACAGCAGGCGCCTCCCACTTCCTCTATTAAAGCCCATATTTCCCCCAGTCCTAGAACCTCTAGGGTGGGGCTCACTTTCCTGCATGCTTCTCTCAATTCATACCAACTGACACTGCATCTGCTGATCCCAACCAAATCAGTGCAACACATCACCTTGGCATGCTTCACTTCAGACTGTGTCCAGAGACGTCAGGTGTTGCATGCCAACCCTTCAGCCTCATTACTCTGGTAAGACCTTTCCTTTCTTCATAGGATTCCCTAATTCTATTTCAGGTGGTTCACTTCCTAACACAGCCCCCAAACCTAGATACAGACCAGGTCCCATGAGATAGGGCATATGTTCACATGTATTCATAAATTGGGACAAAATATATACCTGAAAGCAAAAGTGCACAATAGCCTGCAGTGAGTCAGTATATGCAGCAAGCAAGTAGAAAGATCTAAAAAGACATAATAAAATTCATATTGAAATAGATTCTACTTAGACCTAGAAACTCCCCTCACCTACTTCCTATTACACTTCCCTCACTCACTCCAAAGCTTACCTAATCAAAGTAAGGACTGCAAAAGCTGAATAAGGGCAAGAGACTGGTATACTTTAACGATAACTCCTTAGTCACTATCAGGCCACCCCATCAGATGAGGCCCTAGTCAGGGAGTCCTGAGATTCCCACACAGACATGATAGGCCTAGACCTTGAACAGATCCCTCTCTCTATTGTCACTGCCATCTCCATCAGGAACAATACAATAGACGCCTTTGTGGGCCCCCATAGGACCTTGCCCTCAGTGTGGATCAACAATGGTAGACAAGGTTCCATCCTCCGAAGGGAGGCTGGATAACATACTCTATCTACCACCTGAGGAAGATGGGTCCTGATATTGGGGCAGCTTGGAACGTTCCTACTCATGACCATAGAATGTGAACTCAGACCTACAGGGATGCAGAGGTTACATAGGCTCCCAAGCTGAAAATGGGCCCCAGATCAAGTCAATGGGGTTTACAGTCAACAATATTTATATACCTTTCCCATATTTGGGAGCTACTCTCTTCCCTGATCCAGCTTTCTAGCCCTTTTCCAGCCAAGGTATCATCTCCCCAGACAATAACTTGTGTCTACCTGCATATCTGAGGTCAAGTTCAGAAAAAACTAGTATAGTCCTGGGCCCTTTGGAATGTACCTAAAATAGGCCTACTACTAGCTATCTACAAAAAGGGAGACCCCCCCCCAACTCTTCATCTGCACTATTCCAGCCTTTATATTCATGATTAGTCAACAATTTGTTTGGCTGTATATGTTAACTCTCTTTTAAACCACCAGGTTCCAGATGCTACCATGATGCCAACCAGACCTCCCTGGGCAGAAGACCTCAACAATGTGTCCTGGAACCCTGCTTCCCCAGAGTCCTACCCAACTAGGGAAAGAGAGAGACAGGCTGGGAGTATGGATCGACCTGCCAATGCCCATGTTCAGTGGGGAAGCAATTACAGAAGCCAGACCTTCCACCTTCTGCACCCCATAATGACCCTGGGTCCATACTCCCAGAGGGATAAAGAATAGTGATGCTATCAGGGAAGAGAATGGGATACAGAGCTCTGGTGGTGGAAATTGTGTGGAGTTGTACCCCTCTTATCCTATGGTGCTTCCTTTTTATGAATAATTTTTTTAAAAAATTCCAGGAGGACAGACCTCAAAATTCTAGGGCATGACCTTTCTACAATATTTATAAAGCTGATGACAAGAATGAGCTGATGGAGATACCAAAAACACTCAGGTGATGGCAGCAACACCCTTTGCTGACCCATATTTCTCATCTACTATCTCTGGTCTCAGACCCTAGTCACTGCATCCTTCTCTTTTAGCTGGCTTCTGCCTATTAGTAGAGAGTCCCTCCCATGTAAAACCAAGCCAGTGCACACTGCCATACTCTGTGGCACCACAGGAAGTGAACTCCAGCAAATCTGCCCTGGACATATCTTTGAAACCAGCACTGGAATCTGTGAGATGAAACTGGAGGAAAGGAGGGTGAATCTGCAGAATGGGCTCAGGGATAGGAGAAGGAATTCCCTTTGCTTTTACCTGGTACAATCTGCAGGGCTGCTTCTCCCTTCATCTAGATTCTAGCCTTCTGACCTCAAAGGGTAGTTATGGAAGCTCAGAAAGGTTCTTTCTCACCTAAATGTAAAATGTTGAACCAAGCCTTTTGTCTTTTATTTTGTACTTCTTCCCACCTAGAATCTGTCTTCTGCCCCAAGGGATAACGTGTGTTATTCCAGAGACATTTCCATCCTAATTCATAAAGATGTTATTGTATGTTGTCACAGATAAGTGTCTTGCTACTTCAAAATGTAGGTGTGATATAGCATACAAATTTCTCCTCTTTAGCTTATAAATACACCTCTACCCCAAACCAGAATAAAGAAGAATATCCTGAGTTGGTCCTTTCTCCAGGCCAAAAAGCAACACTGAAGGATCTGAAGGATGGGGGTTAGATAACATAATGGTTATGCAAAGAGACTTTCATACCTGAAGCTCCAAAGTCCCAGGTTCAATCCCCCGCCCACCATAAACCAGAGCTGAGCAGTGCTCTGGTAAAAAGGGGGGAAAAAGACAGAAGCAACATTGACTCTGAAATTAAAGTGCTTTCCTTTTTTTTTTTTTTTCCCACCATACAGTGGTGGTGATTGTATTTAAACTAATCCTTCCAGACTTTCTTTCTGAGATGAGATTATGACATTGTGGGACTGAAAATGGTGTGCCACTGGTAATAAGATGACTAGCAAATTTTCTATACTAAGGCATCAGTAACATTTATTGAACACTTGCAGCGGACTAAGATTTACACCAAATAATTTTCATGATGCAAACCATTAAATCCTTACTAAATCCTATGAAGTACAAATAATGACTGTTCCCAAATTACTAATGAGTAATCCTTGAGCCAGTCCTTGTGCTTCGCATCATGTACACTTACCCAGTGCACTACTACCTGGCCCCTAAATGTGTACCTTTTCTAACATAGTTGCTCTGCCAGGTGTATCATCACCCAGCCCCTCTAATACCTTTTCTAAATACATGTATTTTGAAAAGAGAATCTGTTTTATTGTGTCTCATTTTTAATGTCTGAACCCGAATCTTCAACAACAGAAAGCAAAACTTCAAGTATAAATATGTGATAAAAAAAAAAAAAACACCTCACAAATGCTGTCCTTCTTTTGCTAAACATGTATTGACTTGTACATGATCTGAGGTAGGCACTTAGATGAGGACTGAGAAATAGAGTTTATTCTCCCTGAGCTCTCATTCTGGTATAGTACACAATGTGAACAGATCATCTGAAATTGCCTCATCAAGAACTCTAAATGAGGAAATAAGAGCAAGTGGACAGTCCAGATATGCAACAGGTAGCTTCCTGAAGACACTGTGAAAGCCTTCATAAAAAGGCTAAGAGAGTGGTCCGGGAGGTGGCGCAGTGGGTAAAGCACTGGACTCTCAAGCATGAGGTCCTATGTTCGTTCCCCAGCAGCACATGTACCAGAGTGATGTCTGGTTCTTTCTCTCCTCCTCTCTTTCTCATAAATAGATAAATAAAATCTTTAAAAAAAAAAAAAAAAAGGCTAAGAGGTGGCACACACCTAGCTGAGTGCACATATTACCATGAGTAAAGATCTGGGTTCAAGTCTGCAGCCCCAAACTGCATGCGGGAAGCACCACAGGCGATGAAGTAGTGATGCAGGTGTCTCTGTCTCCACTCTGCCTCCCTTCCTCAAATTCTCTCTGTCCTATCAAATAAAAAGGCGAAAAATGGACGCTGGGAGTGGTGGGTTTGTCATGCAGGCACTGAGCCTTAGAGATAACCCTTGTGGCAAAAAGTAGGAGGAGGAAGAAGAGGAAGAGGAAGAGCAGGAGCAGGATGAGCAGGAGGAGCCAGCAGGAGCAGGAGAAAAAAGAAGAGGGAAGAAAAAGGTTTTGTAGAAAAGATAACCTAGGGTGCCAGGGAACAGCTCACCCAATGAGGCACACTCATTTTTTTCCTTTTCTATTTCAGTTTTTTTTTAATTGATTTAATAATGATCGGCAAGACCACAGGATAAGAGGGGTACAACTCCACACAATTCCCACCACCAGGGTTCCACATCCCATCCTCTCCACTGGAAGCTTCACTATTCTTGATCCCTCTGGGAGTATGGACTCAGAACCATTATGGGGTGCAGAAGGTGGAAGGTCTGGCTTCTGTAACTGCTTCTCCACTAAAGGTGGGCATTAGCTGGTCGATCCAAGCTCCCAGCCAATAGGACATACTCTTAACCATATGCAAAGACTGGGGGTTGACTTTCATGATGGAAAAACTTCATGAGCAGTGCTGTGGTGTCTCTTCTCTGCTTTTCCCCCCCTCTTTGTTTCTCCCTCTCTCACTATTATCTGAGGGAAACACAAAAGTCCACCCAAAGCACAGGAATCATGCAAGCACAACGTACTAAAGATAATCTTATTGGAGAAAGGAATATGGGAGAGGGAGGAGAAAGGAGAGGTTCCACTCTGAAGGTTCAGTGGACATCTGCCAGGTGAAATGAGCAGCACATTATGTGGTAGGGGCAATGGACTTACAGCAGTAGTAGGGATGGAGAGTCAGGTCAGATTATAAAATGCTATTGATGCTCAGGTGAGACAAAGGTAAGGTGGCTTGTTATCTGACAATGACATGGTTAACAACAAATTTCAGGAATATGCAATCAAAAAAGATGATAGTGTGTCCTCTGGGACAAAATGGATGGAAATGGAGGTGATTATACTTAGCAAAATAAGTAAAGAGATGAAAGACAACAACTGTATGGTCTCACTCATATGGGGAATCCAGAGATCAGATACACATGAACTTGAAAGACAAAGAAGCATGCAAACTGTTTCTAAGACTTGTGAGAACTCTGGTGCTTATTTTTGGGAGGTGGGAGGGTAGGGACATAGAACTTTGGTGGTGGGTGTGGTGTGGAATGATACACTGTAATCTTACAATCTTGTAACCTACTATCAATAACAAATTGACTTTTCTTTACTTAGGAATAAAATTTGCAACCGTGTGGAGATATGTGTAAGAGAGTGATCAAAAAGGGGATAATTAGCATGATGTGTTAAGGAAATACATAAGACAGTGGCAGGAATGGAGAAGAGGGATGGTGGACATGACAGGTTTGTTAAATGATTAGAACTGAAATAATATAGAGGAGGTGTTGTCAAGGGCAATTCATAAATTTTCATTCAAGATGAAGGCTAGACTAAACGTAATGTCGCTCACAGTTTGAAAAATAAAGATCTGGCTAGAAACTGCTGGTAGTAGCTTTGAAATACTGAGTAGAAGGCCTGTGACCAAAATTCTCAGGTCAGACATTAACAGGCACATCCGTGCTCACAATCTGATATCCTGGGAGTGAATTATAGGAGAAAGGTGTGTGTGTGTGTGGGGGGGATTAGCAAGAGATTCAAGAAGGAGGAACTGAAGTGAGAACAGGATAAACTGAAGTGCAAGGAAGAGGAAGAGAATGAACGGTCTTCATACTTTACCTGGTAAGGAAGCTATGAAATTACCATAGGCCTCCTGGTTTTTCACAAAACTCTGTGTAAAATAAGACAGCAGAATAGAAAGAGGATAAGTAAACTGTACCACAAAAGAGAATAGATATCTACAAGAAAGAGGAAAATGGAATGAAAAATTATTTATTTCCTGCTTTGCTCTAAAACATTTATACTGCATTTTTATAATTATTCCCTTTTTTATATTTAATTCGTTTTATTGTAAAAAAGAGAGACAGAGACAGAGACGCACACCAGGGATCAAACCTGAGGTCTCAGGTTTGCTTGCAAAGTATGTATTCTACACACTGAGCCACCTCCAAAATCTCATGTTCTGTTAGCTGCTTTTTGTTTGTTTGTTCATTTTCAAGATGAGAAATCTAAAATAATTATATTAATCCCACACTGTTCAATGATCCCTAAAGGAACTACTCTATTAAATAGCTATTAGTTTAAGTTATTTAGACAGTTCACTTAGGTGAAACACAATGTTTTTGAGTACCAAGATAAAAGAATTGCTTCCATTTGTAAAAAAATAATAATAATAATTAATAATAATAATTTTTCTTCCATTATTTGAAATGGAGATTTTTCTTTAAAATAAGAAACTGGTTTGGGTCATCTTAATAGCATTATCAGTCTGGGGAATGAATCAGATCAGTCTGAAAGTCACTTAAGTGAGGTGACTGACTAATAGCTTGTGCATGTAGGGGAAATCAGTAAATTTTATTCTCCAGTGATGGTTAAGCTGGCCCCTCTTCCCCAGCAGGCACCCAATCCTCAGTCACTTTTTTCTCTTCCAGGCATGAGCTCCCACTGACTTCAAAGGGAACTTTAAAAATAGATTAAAGAAAATATCATATATTGACTTCAAAGCAAGTGCTGAAAACACAGAAGATATTTTATAGGGGAGGGATGGAGATAAAAATTTTGTCCCTCTTACTTTATACTTAACAGATACCATCAGGATTCTCTGTGCATCTAGCTAAAAGTTATGCTTTTTTCCCTTTAAAACACTTTGGCATCATAATAATTTTTCATTTAAGAAAAATCCAGCCCTTGCTCTAAATAGTTCAGTACTATTAAAGTGATGCTAAATTTTAGTTTTCTCCTTCCCTCTATGACATGGCAGCTATGATAACACCATTTTATCAGACCATTAATAATACTGTCATTTTAACTGTATATCATAATGTCACTATGGTAAAAGTGAAAACAATTATTCTTTATGACTATGTTGTTCTCTTATTATATATATTGTTATACTGTTAACTTAATTTTATCTTATAATACATATACAGGTATAATTCTCAGGACTGTCCCAAATTAGAAATCATTTAATATAATTTAGAACATTCAGAATAGGACAACTATAAGTGATAACAATCAATGTCCTATCACCATATTAACATCTACAAATTCAAAAACCTTATTCTGTGGTACCGAAAAAACTTACAAATTACATATGCACAAACACAGAGGGTTTGCCTTCTCCATTAAGAAAATATCAGGCTGAGGCCAGTAAAATAACTCAATTGGACAGTATGCTGCTTAGCCATGTGCACAGCCCAGGTTCAATCCTGATGCTCATCACAGTGAAGAAAGCTTCAGTGCTACTGAGACAGTAGATTCATGGTGCAGACACTGAGCCTTAGCAATAACCCTGGAGGCAAAAAAAAAAAAAAAAGGAAGAAAGAACACTTCGGGTGCTGTGGTCTCTTTCACTGTCTCTCTATTTTAAAAGAAAAATCCCATTCTAAAACAATACTTATGATTAGTCAAGGCTCTTTAACAAATACTAATAGCTAATGAGACTCCTAGAGTCATCCAAATTCACAAGCATTCTGGTGTTCTGATCCAGATGTAGGACATACAGCAAACAAACAAGACTTGAATACAGGTGAGATTGGTAAGTAGGAGGAAAACATTCTACACAAATTCTTACGCATTTCCTAGAGACCCCTGTGCTCCTGTGACTGTCTATGCTCATGACTGATCTATCTCCACTACCCAGAATGACTCGCCTTGGCTCCACACAACCATCCCCCTGACCCACATGTTTCTATCTGACTTAATCACAGATAGGAGCTGTGAACAGCATGAAGCAGGAAAGATTGTAGGATGTATCCAGAGAAGTCATTCTTCTGTTCTGATAGGAAAAACAGAAAAAGGTATAGCTGGATGTGTTATGCAATTCAAAGGAAAGAAAAACAAGACATGGGGGCTGGGCAGTAGCGCAGCAGGTTAAGTACACATGGACTGGCCTAAGGATCCCAGTTCAAGTCCCTGCTCACCTGCAGGGAGGGGGTCACTCCATGAGCAGTGAAGCAGGTCTGCAAGTGTCTTATCTTTCTCTTCCCCTCTCTGTCTTCTCCTCCTCTCTTGATATCTCTCTGTCCTTTCCAACAACAATGACAGCAGTAACAACAACAATAATAACAACAACAATGATAAACAACAAGGGCAACAAAAGGGGAAGAAATACCCTCCAGGAGCAGTAGATTCGTGGTGCAGTCACAGAGCACCAGCAATAACCCTGGAGGAAAAAAAAGAAAAGAAAAAAGAAAAACAAGACATAACTTTACATTTGATTAGATTTCATACATGAACTCAAATGAAAAGTTGAGATTAGTGGGACTACTGCCAATATTAAATCAGAATGAGAAAGAGAATACTTGAATCAAATCATGAAGAACTTGAATCAAATCATAAATAGTATGGGCATGCGCAGATTTAGATATAAAAGTCCAAGTCTAGGGGCCTGGCAGTTAGTATATGCAAGGACCTGGGTTCAAGCCCTTGTGCCCACCTGCAGGGGGGGGATGCTTCACGAATAGTGAAGCATTTTTCTCTCACCTCTTTATCTCCCCTGGCCCTCTCCATTTCTTGTCTTATCAAAAAGCAAGGAAGGAAGGAAGGAAAGTAGGAAGGGCTGCCAGAAGCAGTAAATTTGTGTGCTGACACCAAGCTCCAAAGATAACCCTGGTGGCAATAAAACTTAAAAAGAAAAATTCAGAAAATTCAGAAAAATTCAGAAAAGAAAAAGTCTGACTTCAAGTTATAAGGCAAGATCAGAAACTGCTCAAGAAAAGCAATATGTTCACCTGTTCTATCCCATATGCAGTTATGACAAAACTGACACCATCTCCTTAAAGACTTACTACATATGAGACAGAGTTTCACATGATACACACATATGTTATCAGACATGAAGCAGCCAGAATGGATTTAAATAAGATGAATATCTGTTTGTTGTTAACCCAGGGCCATGTCTCCCACTTACAAGGTACCATTGATGAGTTCCTCCCCAGGTCAACTTTTTCATTCTTTTAAAAACACTTTCATTATTTAATTATTTATTCATGGATATAGACAGAGAAAAATTGAGAGGGGTAGGAGAGATAGAGACAGAAAGAGACAGAAAGACACCTGGAGCCCTGCTTCACCACTCGTGAAGCTTTTCCCCTAGCAGGTGGGGACCTCAGGCTCGAACCCATGCCCTTTCAAAGTGTAATGTGTGCACTTAACCAAGTGTGCCACAGCCTGCACCCCCCGACCCTCTGTCAATTTCGTTCTTTGTTTTAGGCAGAGATTGAAAAAGAGAGAAAAGATAGGAAAGACAGAGGAAAGGCACCACAGGACCACCCCACTATTCATGGAGGGGAGGGGAGGGGAAAGCAGGGGAGGGGGAGACAGGGGAGGGGTCGAAGGCTGACTAGAAAAATTGGGCAAAAAAGTAGATATAGATGATATAGATATAGATATAGATAACCCATACTATGACCTTGGGAGAACTATAGTAGTTTCTGCTGGAGAGAGGTAAAGACAAAAAACTCTGGTGGTGGGAATAGTGTGGAATTAAATCCTTATTATCTTATAATTTTGTAAATCACTGGGGTTTAGCCCAAAGCACTGAGCACAGCAAGGCAAGCATTTTACCAAGGCAAGTGAACTATCTCCTCACCCCTAAATAAGATTTTTTTTTAAAAAAAAACCAGAGCACTGCTTAGCTCTGGCTTATGGGGGACTGAACCTGGGACTTTGGATCTTCAGACATGGGAGTCTTTTTGCATAACCATTATGCTATCTACTCCTATCCTATAAGATGATAATTTACTCTGTTTTGCATCTTAAAGAATCAACTGAAACTAAAACCAAAAAGTCATCATGAGTCATTTGCTCTTCAATGGGATTTAATTCAATTATGAATGGAATACACACAAAAAATGAGGCAAGTGCTTCTAATACTAAAGCCTGCCTGAATCTTTGCATTCTAATAAACCTATAAAATGCAAACCCCAAAAATCTTTAATCATGCATTCATCTGTTTACATCTAAGAACCTTATTAAGAGTCATACATGTTAGCTTTAAGTATATATACATATTCCACGAAAAACGTTTTTTTTCTTTGCCTCCAGGGTTATTGCTGGGGCTCAGTGCCTGCACCATGAATCCACTGCTCTTGGAGGCCATTTTTCCCCCTTTTGTTGACCTAGTTGTTGTAGCCTTGTTGTGGTTATTATTGTTATTGTTGCTGTCGTTGCTGTTGGATAGGACAGAGAGAAATGGAGAGAGGAGGGGAAGACAAAGAGAGGGAGAGAAAGATAGACACCTGCAGACCTGCTTCATCGCCTGTGAAGCGACTCCCCTGCAGGTGGGGAACCGGAATCCTTAATGCGGGTCCTTGCGCTTGGCGCCACTTGCGCTTAACCCGCTGCGCTACCGCCCGACCCCATCTACGAAGTATTTTGACTAAATTGATCATGATGTGGATAAGTGGACAACAGAAATCTATAACAGATCTAGTTACTTTGTCTAACATTTAATGGTTTCTAGGTCCTTACCAATACAGAGGAAAGTCTTTGTTGTTGTTGTTTTGTCACACTCTATTCACAGCCCCTGCCTTGTTGGGACAACATGCCTCTCCAAAAGCTTCTCAGACACATCCACTTCCTTTCATTTTACTGCATATCTTTGCACCAGTCCTGGCTGTCTTGCACCTGATTCCCTATCAGTCTCTGTTCAGTTTTGCTTCTGTTCAGTCTTGTATCCACATTTCAAAGAGATGCCCACTCTTCCTGCTTTTCCCAGTTTATGCCTAATGTTCCAGAATAGTTTTAATCATAATTACTCTCATTTTCAAAGCACCACCCATGGGTAAAATTGTATGCCGTTTTCAGATAGTAAAATCCCCTTCTAGTGTCTTTTTCTCTGTCTTAAATCATATGAACACATATTTCTTTTAAATCTATTTTGTTAGTTGCCATTACTTCAGGTCCCAGAATTGCGTTTAGCACAAAAGGTAATCAAATATGTATGATATCAGTAAATATTATGCTGATCATAGTCTGAGCACTGCCTAAATATCTTCTTTTGGTTTCCTTTCCTTTCTTTCTTTCTTTCTTCCTTTCTTCCTTTTTTCCTTTCTTTCTTTTTTACCAAGCACTGCTCAGCTTTGGCTCATGATGGTGCTGGGGATTGAACCTAGGACTTTGGACCCTCAGGCATGAGGGTCTCTTTACATAACCATTATGCTATCTACCCCTCCACCCTCTTCTTTTGATGTCTGTCTTACCTTTAGGGTTTTGAATATGTTCTTCCCCTCTCATCTCTCTCATTTCTAACTCCTTTGGCGTTCAGGTTTATATTTCAATTGAATTAGTATGGGTTTACAATATTATAAAATTTGAGGAATATAATTTCATACCAAACTTTCAGTGTCACTGCACCAAATACCATTCTACTTACCCCCCTACTTCCCCTCCACATGTCTTCTGATAATGACTATAATGTTCACAGAATCTGAAGGTTATTTTTGTCATTATTTTTTGCAATTTTGTTTGTTTTAATTATGTATTGCACCTATGAATGAAAATGGATGGCAGTTTTTTCACTCCCTTTGTTGCTTCAGTTGGCATAGTAACCTCTAATCCCATCCATTTAGACTCAAAAGGCACGATGTCACATTTTATGGCTTTTTCTTTTTTTAATATTCCTTAGAGCATATACCCCTACCAATCGGCATGTAGGTTGTTTCCATATTTTGGATATTGTGGATAGTGCTGCTATGAGTGTAGGAGTATATAAATTCTTTTGAATTAGTGTTTTCATATCCTTTGGAAGACTCTTAAGAATGGAACTGCAGAATCACAAATTTTTTTTTTCCATCACCAGGGCATCATTGCTCTACACTGCTACTATCAGATAGAGACAGATACAGAGAGAAGAAAAATACCATAGCATTGAAGTTTTCTCCAATATGGTGGGGAGTTCTATTCAAATCTGAGTCATATACAAAGCAATGCAGGCACACTATCCAGATGAGCTATTTTGCTGGCCAAATTCAGTTTTTTGAAGGAATTTCCATATCATTTTCCATACAAACTAGATTCATTTACCTTTTCATCGATAGTATAGCCAACTTTCTATTTATTTATTATCACTTGTCATTGTCATTCACTATTTCTTGCTGACTTAAAAATATTTTATTTAGTTATTTATGTTGCATAGAGACAGAGAAATCAAGAGGGAAGGGGGAAGTAGGGAGAAAGAAAGAGTGACACCTGTAGCACTACTTCACTGCTTGCAAAGCTTCCCCCTGCATGTGAGGACTGGTGGCTTGAATCCAGGTCTTTGCACATTGTAACATGTGTACTCCACCAGTATGCTACCATCTAGCCCCCATGCTGACTTTTTCAGATAGAAAGAAAAGGATGGGAGGGAGGAGGACATACCATAGAACCAAAGTTTCCTTCAATATGGTGGGGGGGTTGGGTTCAGGTTCAAATCAGAGTTGATTTGAGAGTTCAAATCATGGCAAAGCAGACAGACTATCCAGGTGAGCTATTTTATGGCCCTAGAGTTTCTTTTTCTCCACATCTTCCCCATCACCTATTTCCCTTTTTTACTTCTCATTTTCTGTCTTTTACTGCTTCCCTCCCTCCCTCCCTTCTTTCCTTCCTTCCTTTTATTCCAATCAGGATTTTTTTGTCCCTGTATAATTCCACCACTCACAACAGACTATGTCTTTTTTAATATCAGATAAAAAAGGGAGGGAAAGAAATAAAAAAAAAAAAAAGAGGAGAGATGCCACAGCACCACTGCATCACTTGAGAAGCTTCCCTTGTAGATAGTCCTCCCATGTGATGCCTGTGGTTCAAGCCTAGGTCCTCATGTATGGTACAAGTATGTGCTCTTCTGGGTAAATCATGTCCAGATCCCTCCAGTGTAGATCTGCAGGCGTTTCTCTTTCTCTCCTTCTCTATCTCCTCCTCCTCTTCCAACTTCTCTCTGTCCTATCAAAAAAGGAGGAGGAGAGTAAGAAAAAGATGAAGAAGAGGGAGGAGAAGGAGGAGGAGAAGGAGAAGAAAAAAGGAGGAGGAGGAGAAGAGGAGAAAAAGAAAAAGGCAAAGACAAAATGGTTGCTGAGTGAGGTGGATTCATAATGCAACCACCAAGCCCCAATGAAAGGTAAATGAAGGAAGAAGAGAAGGAGAGAGAAAGGAAAGAAGAAAATAAAGGAATTAGATAACAATAGATTTGGACTTCTTAGCAACCAAACTTACATGAAAACAAGTATTTTTCTGTGAAATTTGGCGAGGCTGTAAAAGGTTGATTTATATTATTTTTAGTAATAAGAAGGAAAGTAGTAGGAATTGAAGTAAGCAAGCAGTCTAGGTAGACCAGAAGGAAAGTACGTAAAAGACACACCTATGTGGCCTCTGCACGGAGTTCTGGTGGTGGGAACTGTGTGGAGTTGTACCCCTTTTATCCTATGTTTCTTGTTAGTGCTTCCTTTTTATAAATAAAAGTTATAATAAATAAATAAATAAGAAGAAACACCTATGCAGACCTCACAAGTTAGTAGAAATTCATCCCTGTCCCCACTTCACATGCCTATGAAGAAAACCAGATTAGAATAAATAAAATAAAAATCATGGTTAATAAGCAGAATATTAAAGATGATATAGTCACTGAGGGGGGAATTAGAATAATAAAAAAATGGTATCAATCTTTTCTGGTTTAAAATAATAAAAGTATAAAATAAAATACTGGAGATAATATTCAATGTTTAATAAAAGCAAAGATAGCGCGAATTTCGAGGACTGTCCTAAGGATCTCAGTTCGAGCCCCTGGCTCCCTACCTGCAGCAGAGTCGCTTCACAGGCTGTGAAGGTGAAGCAGGTCTGCAGGTGTCTCTTTCTCTCCCCCCCCTCTGTCTTCCCTTCCTCTCTCCACTTCTCTCTGTCCTATCCAACAATGATGACATTAATAACAACAACAATAATAGCTACAACAATAAAAAAGGGCAACAAAAGGGAAAATAAATAAATATAAAAATTTTTTTTAAAAAGCAAAGATAAATATATCCCAGAATGAAGAAGAAAATCTAAACTATTGGGGCTGGGTGGTGGTGCACCTGGTTGAGCACACATATTATAGTGCACAAGGACCCAGGTTTGAGACTCAGGTTCCCTCCTGCAAGGAGAAAACTTTGCGAGTGGTGAAGCAGTGCTGTAGGTGTCTCTCTGTCTCTCTTCCTCTCTATCTCTCCCTTCCCTCTAGATTTATAGCTATCTCTATCCAATAAATAAATAAAGATGAAAACTAAAAAAAAACAGGAAAAAGCAATATTATTTTTAAAAAACTAAACTTTTCACACATACACACAAAACATATCTCATAGGACATATTTACAATCTTAACTATGAGCAGTTAATGATTGTAAATATGTCCTTCCTACCACTTACTTCCATGAGCATAAATACTTCTAACCATTTTGTGGTGCTTGTTGTTGTTTTGCCACCACCAGGGCTTCACTGCTCTGGGCCCACTTCTTATTTCAGATAGACAGACAAGAGAGGATAAGCAGTCAAAGCTTCCTCCAATGCAGTGGTGGCTAGGCTGGGAGCTGGACCACATGTATGACAAAGCAGACATACTATGCAGGTGAGCTATTTTGCCCGCCCCACTTCATGATCTTAATTCGATATTTTAGTCACTGATGCAAAAATTACTGGACTCGTGTAAGACTCTAGGTGACAAATTTATAATGGTGACCTATGCTATGAAGCCTCTGTTGTTTTGCTGGATTTACTGGAACAAAAAGGAAACTCCTTGTTACAAATCTGAAGATGTAGCTGGGTTATTTTTAAAATAAATAAATACATACATACATAAATACATAAAATGGCTTTTTAAGCCAGTGTGTGTGTGTGTGGGGGGTGCTGTTCCCAAGAGAGCTTCCAAACAATCCTTGAATAATTCATGGTTTAAATTGGAGCAGCCCACAGCAAGGGATTTTAGAATTCCTATATGTTGGACAACACAGTCAAGAATCTATTCCAAAGTTTCTCAAAGAGGAAAGGCAGACTGCATTGTAAAACACCCTGGTGTGTGCCTTAAAACTTCTTTTGCCCGGCCTCTATGACCTTATACAAGCCTTTCCTTCTCCTAGGTGACAAATTTGAATTTTGAACACTTTGTCATAATTAACTTTTTGAATAAACAAACTAAACATAAATGAAAATGCCTATTCCAGCTTTGATGACAAACACCCTTTTCTAACACTACTTTTCAACATACAGAGAGAGAACAGTTTCTAATTCAACTGAAAAGAGAAAGATTTTACTCTTTAGTTAAAAATAAAACACAGCAAGAGCTAAGTATGCAATGCCAGTTAAAGTCAACATTCTAAAAATTAAAGGACTTGGTTCTCAGGACAGATTGACTGCTCTCACAATGGTTTTCTAAAGACCTTGGATGGGAATCAGAAGCATTTGCCAAGGATCACAGCCATTCCCCACTACATCCACAGTCATAACCAGCCACGGGTGATAGAGGAAGCAGGCTAACAGACACAGTCTGAAAAGCCATCCCGAGGATATGCTGATCCCAGGAGGAACTGCTCCAACAAGAATTAACTAACTTGGAGATTCCTACATCACATATACTTCAAGTTCCACATTCTAAGAGAAGGCGGGCTTGTTACAAAGTAAAATAATAAAGTCTGGCCAACAGGCATCAAGCCACTGCAAATAGGCAGGAGCAGGAAAGAAGGTGGGAGTGAGTGGTGGAGGGCAATGGCATAAATTCTGAGCAGAGGTGGCTCTTTATGAGAAGAAGAGCAAAGAAAAAAGGATGGGATGGTGGGAAAGTTGGGATCAGGACAAAGAAGCTGCTGTTTGATGTGTTTGGTTTTATTTACATATTTATTTCAGACTTTATAATACAAGGAGTCCTCACATAGTGACCAGATTTCATTCCTAAAGAACTTGTCAATAAACAAAGAGCTGCCCCTTACTGGTATTTCAGGCACAGTGTGCCAAACTGGTGAGAAGTTTATTAACCCTCTTCAGATAGTTTAATGTCACTTCTGCACCATTTGTAAGATTTTCAAATATTTATTCAGTAATGTACTGCATATTGTACTGCAATAAAAATAGAGGAAATAAATTTACTATGGGATACACACTAAAGTACAGATATGTAAATGAAAAACATAAAATTCCTATATCCTGACTCACCATGGAAAAGGCTGAAAATTAAGAGGACTAGTGTGAGATGAGATGTTTGAAGTTAAGCCACTGTGCTTATGTTTTCCATAATCAAAGTTTTGTACATGACCACAATGCCAACTCTTTAGAGAGCAGGTTGAAACTCCAAGCAGTTGACAAGCAAGGCACTAAGTGAGGACTAGTGGTATATAATTTTAGATATGCAATTTATGTGTATTTTAATACATAATTTATAAAAGATATCTGTAGTATATAAAATACTATATATATATATACATATATACATATATATATAAATGGGAGAGAGCAGGGTCTATAAAGAAAGAAAGAATTGGAGATAAACGGAATAGAGGGCTGACAAGATGACAAGGACCCCAGGAAAGGGGGTCAGGGTAGACTAACTGTAGACTGGACAAATGTATCTCTCCAGGGGAAAAAGGAAATGGTTAGTGCAAATGGCAGTAAGCAGGTACGAGGCGCAGACACTGAGGATTTTCTTACCTATGATCCACAGTTTCTTGGTAAAATTAGGGCAGAAAGGATGGGGTGGAAGCAGTCTTACCCTGAGAAGGGAGGGTAGGTAAAGATAGCAGGGAAATTTTTGAGCTAAGCATCAAGTGACTGCTGAGAGGACAGGGTAAAGGCTGGCTGGTTGAATGTCCAGTGGCTCACAGACTCTATGACAGTAGGTTTGGGTAGAGTTACCCAAAAGGGGCGCCAATGGGTGGTCACAAGAGGAAGTAGAGTCCCTGTGGGTCAGGCTGATGAAGAAAATTGTCCAAAGGAAGTGGGAAAAGGGGCAGTAGCATCAGTATTCAAGAGTGTAAACCCACTAGCCAAAGAATGGAAGCAGCCTAGATGCCCATCATCAGATGACTGGATAAACAAGTTATGGGGTATATATTTCATGGAATACTACTCTGCAATCAAAAAAGATGATATTGTGTCCTTTGGGACAAAATGGATGGAACTGGAGGTGATTATGTTTAGCGAAATAAGTGAAGAGAAGAAAGACGTCCCAGATGGTTTCATTCACATGTGGAACCTAGAGATCTAATTTACATGAGTGAGCGAAAAACAAAAACAAAATATACAAACAAAACAGACACAAGCGAACTGTAAGACTTATAAGAACTATGGTGGTTATCTTTGGGAGGTGGGAGGGTGGGAATACAAAACTTTGGTGGTGGGTGTGGTGTAGACCTATACATTGTAATCTTACTATCTTGTAACAAACTATTAATAACAACATTTAAAAAACAAGTATAGAAAACTCTCACCTAGAGCCTCTCCCTCTACTGCCCCAGGACTTAGTCATTGGACTAATTTCTAATTTGAAAATCCAAGAATTTCTGGTAACCTAAAGTACTATTTAGCAACAGATAAAGTAAAAACATTCTGCTTGGATCACTACGCAACTATCAGGAATTGGTGTTGTCAGATGGTAAAAGATTCCAATTGTTCTATCTTTGATTTTTTGGGGGGGAGATGTCTTCTCTGGAACTTCATTGCTCTGGGCTGACTTTTCCAGACAGAGATACTATCACAGATATGGAAAAAACCACGGTGCAGAAGCTTCCTTCAATTTGGTGGAGTATGGGTTCAAATCTGTGTCATACACATACAAAGCACAACACTACACAGCGAGCTATTTTGCAGGTCTTCTGCACCTTTTATTTGAAGCAAAAAAAAAAAAGTTACCTCTTTTCCCCTGAAATTTACATGTTTTATGAATATGGTGGTGGTTTATGAGTGAAACAGGACATTATAGTATTCTGGTGGCAAGAAGGTATTGGTTCAACTTCATGAAAGGTTGGAAATTCTGTAAAAGAGCAGAAGAAAGTATGGCTACTCACCTAAGAAAGAGAAAACAGGCTCTAAGATGTTTACCTAAGTCATACTATTCTCTTCCGCAACAAACACCCTTTGCCCTGTAGCAGATGGTACAGGGGGATGTGGAGAGGCATCAGTGCAAGAGCTGCAAAACTTCAGCTAAGAAAACAAACGACTCTGCTCTGCCCACTAGGCAGCATATACACATCCACAATCTACCGTCCTATCAGATTTCCTGGGGCTATTCTGTTACTCAAGACACATTTTATTCATCTTTGTAATGTATGTAAGTCCTGAGGCACCAACATTTTGAAGGTTCTTGATAAATATTTTCACCACTGCTAAAGATGACTATGGAGTTCACATGTCTGGAAAATGTACATATATGGCATTTGCTCTAAATGTTGGGGGTTATTCACTGGTCCAGAGGCAGACTTGACAATCCCCAAGAACCTTCTCAGCTTTATTCTTATTCTCATAGCATTTGTTAAGTACCAGTACTGGGCATGTAATGTGGCAGGTGACTTTAAAAAAAAAATGAAACATCTTATTCATTCCATACAATACAAATTGATGCAGGCAAGTTATAGCCTTTTTGGGGTATGGAGATTGAAGAAAGATAAACTCAAAGAGGAGAAAAGAGTCACATAAGTCTTTGTAGAAAATCAGAAAAGATCACCCTCCTTGGTGATCAATTCAAAGAAAAGTCTGCACAACAAGAAGAATCTTCTGAAAACACCTAACTATGCAATGTCCTCACCCATCCACCCATTTTTTAATGAATGGTAAAGAGCAATCAAATATAATAAAAAATAAAGAAAAGTAAAATAATTTTTCCTGTAATGTGAGTCCTAGTTTATGAGACAATTAATTCTTATAAAACACAAACCTTAAGAAAGAAGGAAAGTGAACAACAATTTGTTTGGCTTTGCATGTTAACTCTCTTTTCAGCCACCAGGTTCCAGATACTAGCAGGATGCCAACCAGACTTCCCTGGACAGACAACCCCACCAATGTGTCCTGTAGCTCCACTTCTCCAGAGTCCCACCCTACTAGGGAAAGAGAGAGACAGTATGGGAGTATGTATCAACCTGTCAACACCCATGTTCAGCAGGGAAGCAACTACAGAAGCCAGATCTTCCACCTTCTGCACCCCACAATGACCTTGGGTCCATCCTCCCAGAGGGTTAAAGAATAGGAAATCTATCAGGGGAGGGGATGGGACATGGAGTTCTGGTGGTGGGAACTGTGTGGAGTTGTACCCCTCTTATCCTATGTTTTTGTCAATGTTTCCAATAAATAAATAAATAAATGGAAAGAAAAGAAAGTAAGAGAGAGAGAAAGAAAGAACCCAATCCTTATTACAACCGCATCAGGAAATATTCCATATAGGAAGGAGAGAAGATAAAAGTAGTTAGTACCTCACATCTCACTTTACTCAGTAAAATCCCAAACAAAGCTCTCAATTATGTCCTTTTAAAAAAGTTCACTGATTCATTAATTACTGTGCTTTGAAATAACTGCCAATTTAGCTATCTGTTGCTCCTTTCCAGTGCTGGCCCACTGGCTTTGTAGCCCTGTTTGTCACCCTTTCTATATCCTCTGCCATTTATAGGAGAGTCTAACCACAATGATCTGAGCTCATCAGGTTCTTCCCTGAGGAAGATCATTGCTCACACTGTGTTCTTAGCCAATGATGATCTTCCCTAGCTACTTAAAAGTGCATATTCAATATCCAAAGCTAACAACACAATTTGAGCAATGCAGTAAATAAATATGAAACTATAATCCAATTCATAAAATAAATATCCATGAGTCTATAATGTTATAACTAAAGGACTAAATAAATCATTTATGATTTATGTCAAGTGGCAATCCTTTTATTTTTAGCTTGTTTTTCTTTTATTTCTGTATATATCTACTATCAAGTGTAAGTTAGTCTTTGTGTGGCTACATTGCTTTTATTAATTAGTTTCAAAGAACAAGATAAAAGGATCTAGAGTGGGGGGCCAGGTGGTGGCGCACCTGGTTAAGTGGACTCATTACAGTGCGCAAGGACCCAGGTTCAAGCCCCTGGTCCCCACCTGCAGGAGGAAAGCTTCATGAGGGGTGAAGCAGGGCTGCAAGTGTCTCTCTGTCTCTCCCACTTTCTCCCTCCCACTCCCTTCTCAATTTCTTTTTGTCTCTATTCAATAATAAATAAATAAAGATATATTTTTTAAAAAAAGGATCTAGAGGGAAGAAAAACTAGAGATGACTGTGATACATTAGGACTGTGTGGTGTGTTTTTTGTTTGTTTCTTTTTTTAATATTTCTTAAATTTTTTAAAAATATCTTTAATTATTTACTGGATAGAGCCAGCCAGAAACTGAGAGGGAAGGAGGTGACTTATGGTGCTCCACTCTCTTCCCTTCCAAATCATACCCACACCTATTACTACTTCTGAGTGTCCTTCCAAATCATACCCACACCTATTACTACTTCTGAGTGTCCTTCCAAATCATACCCACACCTATTACTACTTCTGAGTGTCCTTCCAAATCATACCCACACCTATTACTACTTCTGAGTGTCCTTCCTCCTCTTCTCTTCTCTCTCCAGGTTCTAATGGGAGTTGGAGTCCAGGGCCCTCTGATTATGGTTATTCTTTATCTGAAGTATGTTGTATAAAAACCTTCTCCTATACCCCCATGGTTAATGCATCTAGTGTTTCAGAAGCCTTGAGGTTATTGATACTTTTCAAGCATTCTGTAGGATGCAGTGGTCTCTACATGTTTGAGATTCAGTTGATGTATCCAAAGCTATCTTCATCTACCCTTCAGTAAAGTCATGTGATATACTTCTGCTTTCCATCTAAAAAGCTTTGCATGTTTTGAACAATAAGCAACTGGTACCAAAATCAAATACAAAGAAAGACTGCTACAAATATAGCTAAGGATGCCATATATGTCTCAATCTAGGTTATATATTACACAAGGGCATCACTTTTGGAGATGCAAAGGTGGGAAAGCACGCTTCATATAACAGATCATAGGTTTGCACGTTTCCTAAGAGAAGTAAACTTTTATTTCTTTGTTTCACAAACAAAGCTGGCTTATTTTGCTTTGGTTGTTTTCTGGTGATTAGTCAAAGAGATTAAATGCCATATCCTCATCTGACTTAGTTGCGATTTTCCAGGAGATGTCAGAAAAGCATGCTCTTATATATTGACAGTTTCCTAAAGATGTAAGTAAAGAATTTTGAGGAAAGAATGTCTTTTATAGTTTTCATAAATATGTTATATGAGCTAGCAGCAGTCTTAATTTATTGCATTAAGACTGATTTCCATTCAGTTATTATGTCCAAAATTCTTAGATATCAGTCTACAGTAAGGACCCACTAATGTTTCTGATTTTCTGCCACTTGTCTAATAACTTACACTTGTAGTAAATATAACACCAACTGTGATAAACATTTATAAATGTGGCGGGAAGAAATATTTCATACAAAATAATATGTCTATCTAAAATAGACACAGTTAACTGAACTTTTTTACAGTCTCATATCAGCTTTGAAATCGACTTCAATTTTACTTTCTTGCACTCTAATACTTTTGACCTAGTTTCTCCACTACAAAGATCCCATTATGTTACAGAGAGAGGCTAAAAAATTGTCCTAAATGTACAATGGAAAAATTCACTAATTTGCTCTCATTCCCTAAAATTAACTTAATTTCTGTGTGAATCACAAAGTAGTGGTTTTAGTTGACATAAACATGTGACATTTATTCATTGGAAATAATATGGTAAGAACTCCTTCTAGGAGCCAGAAAAGCCTCAATGAATAAAATATGGTCCTATTTCACAAAAACTTTATGTTTTAATGGAAAATAAAAACAAATATGAATGCAATTTGTGCATTATGAACAAGTAAAGTACTAGAAAGTTTCCTACAGGGATATGCTAAGTGTAATGATAAAAGGAGGTGGGAGGGGTAACTGTAAGTGTCAAGTGTGAGTTTGGATGCTTTTACCATAATCAGTAGAATCTAATGTCTCATGGGAACAAAATGAAGGTGTTGAATGAACATAAAGCAGATTCCAAGAAATATTAAAGAATTTATCTGAAAAAATAAAAAGGTAATATCCAGGGCATTGGAGTAGCAAGAAAGAAATGTCAGCATCCAATATCCCCCGGATTTGCTTATCTGCCTGGACTAACTTGGGGTCTTAGTCTACTCATCAGGTTGGGAAAGCACAGGCCTCCTGAACTCACAGTGGAGAGCAGTTCCCCAAGATGGTACACTGATACCAGAAGGGGAAAGAATTTGAGGCAAGCAAAGGCAGATATCCATTTTAAGGGGTCTCATGGGAATAGAAGTCAAAGCAAATTGCATACATGAGGCATATAATCCAGACTCCTTTAGGCTAAGAGCTGAAATAAAGTATGGTGTCCACTTTGTTAAAGAAAAGCAAAGGAAGGAGAGGAGAAGGGGAAAGGGAGGAAAGAGAGGAGGAGAGTGGAAGGGAGAGAGGAGGAGAGGGGAGGGGAGAGTGGAGGAGAGGAGAGGGGAGGAGCAGGAGGAGGGGAGGGGAGGTACAGGAGGAGGGGAAGGGAGGTACAGGGGGAGGGGAGGGAAGGGAAGGGTCTGGCTGTGAGAAAGGGGAAATGGTACAACAGCAGAAAATAAAAAGGAAGATTACAGGAAGAGTTTTGTTTGTTTGTTTGTTTGTTTTACTCTTATTTATTGTCAAGCCTGAAGAAAATTAAGGATATTTACACAGGAAGGTCAGAACAGACTTCCAGGGCAGAGCTATGGTGACCTAGTCTCAAGAAGTTGGTTCTCCTCCAGAGAACAAATATTACAACAAAATAACTTAATGAATTTCCACACAGAACAGCTGGGATTTCTGGTAAAGAGAGAAACATCACTATCTGAATGTTGGTTCTTTAATTTGATGTTTGTGTTGAGGACTCTTGTTGCTATGGTTTATCTAAGTCACCAAATGGTCTGAATTTCTCTGAAAGATAAGTATTGAATGGTTTTGCTCATGTGTGCAATATAAAGAACTGAAACACATGAACTTGTTTTTTTAAAAAAAAAAATGTCAAACTGGGATCGGACTGTAACACAGCAGGTTAAGCACACATGGCGCAAAGTGCAAGGACTGCAGCAAGGATCCTGGTTCAAACCTGGCTCCCCACAGGCAGGGGGGTCACTCACAGTCCATGAGGCATGTCTGCAGGTGTCTTTCTCTCCCCCTGTCTTCCCGTCCTCTCTCGATTTTTCTCTGTCCTATACAACAACAATTACAACAACAATAACAACAACAACAATGATAAAGGACAAGGGCAACAAAAGGGAAAAAACAGCTGGCAGGAGCAATGGATTTGTGGTGTAGGCACCGAGCCCCAGCAATAACCCTGGAGGCAAAAAAAAAAAAAAAAAAAAAGTCAAACTGTCACTATGGTAGTTATCCTTGGATGGGAGAGTGGTGAACAAGAAGAGGAAGGCACACAGAACTGTGTTTTGGGTGTGGTGTGGAACTATACCACTATAACCTTATAATCTCATAAACCATTATTAAATAACAATAAAAATAAAATTTTAAAAAGAACATCATAAAGGTGGAATATTGCTTTGTTATCTCATATTAAAAATGATGAATAGCTTTTACTAAGTTTCTATTTCTTAAAAATCCATTAGTGCCAAAAATGAATTTATGTTAAAGCAGGCAATACTCGGGTAATGAAACACAAATTTAAAAATGTCTAATATATGGGGATGCACAGGTTGAGAGAATGTTAGCCAGTTGCCAGGGCCCTGAGATTAGACAAGTCCCAGGGTGAATTGAACAGAAGAGGTCAGATGGAATACACACATAGGACATCCCTAGCTAGGACAGTGTCTAGTGTGTAGCCACTCAATCCAAGCTTCCAATAGTATTTATTAAGGTACACATAACAGTGGTCTGGGAGGTGGCACAGAGGATAAAGCATTGGACTCTCAAATATGAGGTCCTGCGTTCTATGCCCGGCGGCACATGTACCAGAATATGTCTGGCTCTTTCTCTCTCTCCTCCTACCTTTCTCATGAATAAATAAAAATCTTTTTAAAAAGGGGGAGTCGGGCGGTGGTGCAGTGGGTTAAGTGCATGTGGCGCAAAGCGCAAGGACCGGCATAAGGATCCTGGTTCAAGCCCCCGGCTCCCCACCTGCAGGGGAGTCGCTTCACAGGCAGTGAAGCAGGTCTGCAGGTGTCTGTCTTTCTCTCCCCCTCTCTGTCTTCCCCTCCTCTCTCGATTTCTCTCTGTCCTATCCAACAATGAACAACATCAACAATGGCAATAATAATAACCACAACGAGGCTACAACAAGGGCAACAAAAGGGGGGGGAAATGGCCTCCAGGAGCAGTGGATTCATGGTGCAGGCACCGAGCCCAGCAATAACCCTGGAGGAAAAAAAAAAAAAAAAGTACAAATAACAGGTGTGATGACACAGATAAAGATCAGAATACATTTCTAAACGGGGAAACTTCAGGCTAAAGGTGCTTAAAGGAATTATTATATAAACATCAGGTACATTCTTTTGATGCCATAAGATACTGAGCTTATTCCAGCTACCCCACAAACAATCTCCAGACCTTCAGGCCAGTAGCCAGATATCAGAGTTACGGTATTTCACATGTGGCAATACATCCTGCTAATACTACCTGTGCGCAGAATCTGGGAGATATCCAGACTTCACCTTAGAGTGGAATTCTTGTGATAATGGGACACAGCCTGAAAAGCAGGCCTCATAGTATTATTATTATTATTACTATTATTATTATTATTATTACTATTACTATTTCTATTCAAATGAATGTACCTGGTAGACAAACTACAAGCAAAATATATATTTTGCAAGCATAATGCAAAGTTACAATTCAGTCATATTTTTTTTACTATTTATTTATAAGAAGGAGACATTAACAAAACCATAGGATAAGAGGGGTACAACTCCACACAATTCCCACCACCAGATCTCCATATCCCATCCCCTCCCCTGATAGCTTTCCTATTCTTTAACCCTCTGGGAGTATGGACCCAAGGTCATTGTGGGATGCAGAAGGTGGAAGGTCTGGCTACTGTAATTGCTTCCCCACTGAACATGGGCGTTGATAGGTTGATCCATACTCCCAGCCTGCCTCTCTCTTCCCCTAGTTCAGTCATATTTGTAATAACAAATATCAGAAAGTCTGAGATCAGAAAACTTCTTCAACACTATAAGAAATAAGTAAGTCTATAAGAAATAAGAAAGGAGCTGAGCAGAAGCACACCTGGTTGAGCCCAAATACTATAATGCACAAGGACCCAGGTAAAGGAACTCCCCCATCCTCACATACAGGGGGAAGCTCTGTGAGTGGTGAAGCAGTGCTGCAGATGTCTCTCTGTTTCCCCTACACACACACACAATTTCTAGCTCTAATCAATCCATAAGTAAATAAATGAACTTTATTATTTTTTTAGGTTTATTGCTTTTATGAAAGCAATACTCTCTTGTGGATACTTAAAAATAACCTGTAAAATCATTACATTCTGTCTGGGAACCAAGATGATGATCTAGTGTTTAGTAGAGAAGAAATAATAGAATGAAAAGCAAAGTTTAAGTCACATATTTTTAAGTATATGTGTATAGATCACAGAAACAGCTGATAAACTTCACACCATTAAACTATATTTACCCTTTAAAATGAGATGGGTCTTCCTAGCCATGGAATTTTCAAAGTAAACTAAGTTCCCAAATAACTTGGTTACAATAATAATTATCTTTTGGCTTCTTAAACTCTAAGACAGTAAGGAACCTTCCTCATTCTCTATAAAACCCGTATTTCTCCCAGTCATGGAGCCCCTGGGAGCTTTGCTCATTTTCCTTCACGCTTCTCTTGATCCAGACCATTTGATACTGCATCTGTGGATCTCAACCAAATCAATGCAACCAGAACCACTTTGACATGTTTCACTTCAGACTGTATCCAGAGACATCAAGTCTGCATCAAGTCTGAAATGTCAAACTTCCAGCTCCAATACTCAGGTGAGAACTTTCCTAGCTCATAAGACTCCTTAATTCTATTTCAGGTGGTGCACTTCCTAACAAAATTATAGAACCTAGATATAAACCGGGGCCCATGAGATACAGCACAGGTGCACAGGTATCCATAAATTAGGGGAAAATGTATACCTTAAAGTGTACAATGGTCATCAGTGACTCAAAAAGTAAAACAAGCAAGTAGAAAGACCTAAAAAAGATATCATAAAGTACTTAACCAGATATTTTCTAATTAGACCTAGATACCCTCCTCACCTACTTCTTATTTCACTTCCTTCAAGCACTCTAACTCTATCCCTGTCAAATAAAGTAAGGACTACAAAAGCTGGATAAGGGCAAGAGACAGGCACACTTTAATGATGGCCCATTTGGTCACTATCAGGCTACCCCATTATCCAGGACCCTAGTTAGGGGATTCTAGGATTCCTACATAGATATGATGGGCCTAGACCTCCAGTAGATCCCTCTTTCCACCATCACTGGCTATCTCCATCAGGAATAACATCATAAACCCTCTTGTGGGCCTCTGTAGGACCTTGCCCTCAATGTAGAACAACAATAGTAGAAACTGCCCCACTCTCTGAAGGGAGGCTGGGTCAACATATTCTGCCAATTGAGGAAGACTGGTCCTGAAATGAGTGCAGCCTAGAATGTTCCTAGCTGCAGTCATGGAAAGTGAGTTCAAACCATCAGGGATGTTAGGGTTACACAGGCTCCTGTGCTAAATATGAATAGACATGGGTCAGATCAGTGAGCTTTACAGTTAAGAGCATTTATATACTTTTCCCATATTTGAGAGCTATTCTCTTCCCTGAACCAGCTTTATAGTCCTATTTTCAACTCTGATACCATCTTCCCAAATAATACTTTTAGCTCAACTGCATGTTAGCTTCTGGGATAAGGCAAAAATTAGTAAAGTTATGGGCCCCTTGAAATATACCTAAAATAGACTTCCTAGCTTCTTCCAACATGAAAGCCCCAAATTTCATCTGCTATATCCTTACCCTTTGGTTCCTGATTATTAAACAATTTGTTCTGCTTTATATCTCAACTCTTTTTCAGCCACCGGGTTCCAGATACTGCCATGATGCCAACCTCACTTCCCTGAGCAGATGACCTCATCAATGTGTCCTAGAGCCCCACCTCCCTAGAGCCCTACCCAACTAAGGAAAGATAGAAACAGGCTGGGGCTGGGGCCCTTAATCAGGGAATCCTGAGACTCCCAAACAGAGTTGGTGGGCCTAGAACTCAAATAAATCCCTCTCTCCATTGTTACCGGTCATTTCTATCAGGAACAACAAAATAGACCCCTTTGTGGGCCCCCATAGAATCTTGCCCTCAACTTGGATCAACAATGATAGAGAATGTTCTCCATCCTCTGAAGGGAGGATGGAGAACATACTCTATGCTACACCTGAGGAAAATGGGTCGATACTGGGGCAGCATGGAATGTTCATACTCATGACCACACAATGTGAGCTCAGACCTAGAGGGATACAGAGGTCACACAGGCTCCTAAGCTAATTATGGGCTCCAGACCACATCAAATCAATGGAGTTTACAGTCAATAATATTTATACCCTTTTCCCATATTAGAGAGCTACTCTGTTCCCTGATCCAGCTTTCTGGTCCTTTTCCTAGCCATGACATCATCTCCCCAGACAATAACTTGGATCCACCTGCATACAGATTTCAGGCTCAGGAAAAACAAAAACAAACAAACAAAAAAAAAAACACTAGTATAGCTACAGGCCCTTTGAAATATAACAAAAATATGCCTCCTAGCTATCTATAAAATGGAGGAAAACACCCCCCCCCAACACCTCATTTGCACTATTCCAGCCTTTATGTCCATGATTGTTCAACATTTTGGCTTTGTATGTTAACTCTCTTTTCAGCCACCAGGTACCAGATGCTAGCAGGATGCGATCAGACTTCCCTGGACAGACAACCCCACCAATGTGTCCTGGAGGTCTGCTTCCCCAAAGCCCTTCCCCACTAGGGAAAGAGAGACGGGCTGGGAGTATGGATCGACCTGTCAACGCCCATGTTCAGTGGGGAAGCAATTACAAAAGCCAGACCTTCTGCAACCCACAATGATCTTGTGTCCATGCTCCCAGAGGGTTAAAGAATAGGAAAGCTATCAGGGGAGGGGATGGGATACGGAGGTCTGGTGGTGGGAATTGTGTGAAGTTGTACCCCTCTTATCATGTGGTTTTGTCAGTGTTTCCTTTTTATAAATAAATAAATAAATAAGTTTTTTTAAAAAGGAAAAAAAAAAGAAGTAAAACCAAAAAAAAAAAAGAAACAGGCTGGGGACATGGATCAACCTGTCAACACCCATGTTCAGCAGATAAACAATTACAGAAGTCAGACCTTCTACCTTCTGCACCCCATAAAGATCTTTGGTTCATACTCCCAGAGGGATAAAGAATAGGGAAGCTTCCAATAAAGGGGATGGGATACAGAACTCTGGTGGTGGGAATTGTGTGGAAATGTACCCCTCTTATCCCACAATCTTGGCGATCATTATTAAATCATTAATAAAAAAATTTTTAATGGGGTGGGGTGGATTTAAAGTACCTACAATGGTCTTAAAGCAGAAAATTTGATACCAGTTTTTCTTTATGTAATGGCACTTTGGCTTATAACTTAAAAGTTTTAAGTTTCTGGAGATCAATGCCTATATAAATTCATATATTTCATATTATAAAAAGGAAAGTGAACACATGCTTCAAAATTTCTACCAGGCAACTGGTAAGTGCACCAAGTTTTCAGGAATTGGTTCCTGATTTTTTTTCCACAATTAGCTCTTTTCCAGTTTCAAAATTCTATTGTGGAAAATGTTTAAAGATTTTTAAAAATCTATATTCCATCTTATTTTCCCTCAGGGCAAGCTTATGCATATCATATTTTTTGTTTTATTTTATTTTTTTATTTAAGGAGACATTAACAAAACCATAGGATAAGAGGGGTACAATTCCGCACAACACAATTCCCATAACATGCATATCATATTTTTTAAAGGCTTTTCAAAATGGACAGAGAAACTCATTTAGAAATTGTACTTTACTGCTACAGCATTAAACATTCTGCAAGCCCATATTACAAAAATTTTTATTTTCCATTCAGGTGATGTGTATTGAGTATCTACTTTGTGTAAGGCGAAACTGAATGTTAAATGAAATTTTGGCTACCCATACCATATTGGTTTTGTGTATTCTGCTCCTAGCACATATAAATTACCAGATATCTCCCAGCCCTTTTAGGTCTGTATCTTTGGATAAAAATTTTATGCTTTTGGTATCTTACTAGGTATTGGTTTTTATTTTTGGTAATTGTTGCTCTATTCCAGATCGACACTCTTAGGGCAAGGCTAGTTGACCCCTACCTGAGACTATAACCTCCAAAATCCCCAGATTCCCATCTAGCAAATAGCTGGTGCAGTCACCCTGACTTTTCTGCTTTTGCTCCCAGCACTGTCCCATCTTGTTGTCTCTTCCAGGTCTTTGACTTACCTACCCTTTTATCTCCATCTCATTATCCACAGTAACTACTGTCAGATTGTGTGCCTCAGGAATTATGTAGTTTTACAACAAAATAGAATAAAATAAATGCCCTTTACGTCCTGGAAAATACTCCCCAATTTACTTGAATTAAACTGTTACAATAACCACAACCATCTTTTGAAGGCCTCCTAATTCTGGTGGGGGTAGTCTTTCCTCTCCTAAAGAAGAGGCATCGGGTCAGGGTGGTGGTGCACCTGCTTGAGCTTTCATATTACAATGTGCAAACTCGTGTTACAAGTCTGTGATTTATATTCATCTATGTGTTAAAATAATATGCATAATCCATGTGGTAACAATTGATTTAATGTTTGGTCAGCAAATGTGATAGCCAGAATGTGCAATGCAGATGTGATAGTATGACAGCATTCTATGAAAAGGTTCATTTTATTCCTTTATTACTTCGATGAAGGGCCACTGCTTTATAATTCAGCAAGCTGAAAGTGTAACTAAACAGGAGAAAACCCTTTTTGTGTAACAAAAGCTTGAGTTTTGTAACTTATTCTTAACTATTTGTGCTGATTTTGCTGAAATGTATGACTGCTGGGGGACAGGCGCAGCCAGCTAAGTGCACAGTACAAAGCACAAGGATGCGGGTTGGAGCCACCACTCTCCATCTGCATGGGGGATGCTTCGTGATAGGTGAAGCAGGTCTGCAGGTGTCTATCTTTCTCTCTTCCTCTCTACCTCCCCTCTCTCCTCTCAATTTCTTTCTGTCCTATTCAATAAAATGGAAAAAAATAGCCACCAGGAGCTGTGGATTCATAGTCTCAGCACTAAGCCCCAGCAATAACCCTGGAGGCAAAAAAAGAAAACAAGAATGAAAGAAATAGAAAAAAATAAGGACTGTTTAAATAATATTTAACTTGCAAAATAATAATCTTCCTTGGATATATATGTGAGATAGGCCAGACAGTGGAGTACACATTAACCATGTGCACAGACCTGGGTTCAAGTTCCTGCAGGGATGGAAGCTTCACAAGTGGTGGAGCAGTGCTGCAGGTATCTCCCCTTTTTCTTCCTCTCTCTCCCCTTCACTCTCCCTCTCTATTTCTGTCTCTGTAAGAAAAAGAAAGAGAAAAAAAGAACAAAATGGCCCTTGGAGAGTGGAATTATGATAGAGGCATCAAGTCCCAGTGATAACCCTGGTAACAAAATAATAACAACAACAACAGGAAAGAAGGAAGGAAGGCATGATCCTTGAGGAGCTGAAAAATTATTGTAAGACAGACCAGTCCTGAGGCTTACACAGACTGGAACACCCAGTTGTTAGATTATACCTTACTCACAGACTCCCTTATAAAGCATAACCTTATCTAAAGACTTTATAGAGGTTCCCTGAGGAAGCAGTCAGAGACAGCCCACTAAGAAACCACCAGCACCAATCAGACCACCTTGGTGTTTGCACTCAACTTCTACCTATTTGCAGCCCCTCTTCAACCCCAACTCCTTACTCTTAAAAGCTTGGCTCACTACCTGACATGTGAAGATAGCTTTTGAAGATAAGACTCTACCATCTTCTCAACACTGCTAAGCAGACTGAAATCTAGTATTCTCACACCAATATTTGTCCCTTGAATATTAGCTTTCAAGTGGCAAGAACCAAACATTGACATTTGTAGCAAAAGCTAGACATGGATTTTTCCTTGAAGAGATTAAAGGCATTTAAAACATATACCAATTGCAAGAAGAAAGGAAAAATAACTGCTAATGCCTAAAATGTGTACCCCTCAATGATGCTGTCTCAAGCTTAATCCTTAATCCGTCTACCTCCAACCACTTGGTTTAGAAGGATTTTATTTCACTCATACTTGCTAAAGGACACAGTATCACACCTTATGTAAAGCTCTTGCATAACATACAGTTGGAACACTTAAAAAAAATAGAGCTGAAACTTTTATCAAACATTATCAGAAGAGAGTATATTCATTTACTTCTGAGATTATATGAAATATCCTGTGCCTACTTTGATTAACATTAGTCTAACAAGTATCTACAAGTAGAGGGCCAGGTGGTGGCATATAACTCTTCTAAAAGGCTACAGAGTGGTCCAGGAGGTGGCTCAGTGGTAAAGCTTTGGACTCTTAAGCATGAGGTCCCGTGTTCGATCCCTGGCAGCACATGTGCCAGAGTGATGTCTGGTTCTTTCTCTCCTCCTATCTTTCTCATAAATAAATAAAATCTTTAAAAGAAAAAAAAAAGGCTACAGAAACAGTAGTCTTGTGTTCAAATGATGTACAAATTCTTGAGTTTAAAAGCTCTATGTAAGTCCTTTCCCAGTCTGTACAGAACTATAGGTACCAAGAGTGACAAAGAGATGATAACAGGGGCTGGGTGGTAGCACACCTGGTTAAGCGCATATGTTACAATGTTCAAGGACCTGGGTTCGAGCCCCCTGTCCCCACTGAAGGGGGAAAGCTTTGCAAGTGGAGAGGCAGGGCTACAGGTGTCTCTCTTCCACTCTATTTCCAATTCCTCTCAATTTCTGGCTGTCTCTACCCAATAAATAAATATAATTAATTAATTAATTAAACAGGCTAAAAAAAAAGAAAGAGAGACAATAATGTCTTCTGACCCTCATTCTGGGCTTAAAAATCAAAGTTTTGTTGTGATTGACTTCACTTCTAAATTGTGTTCTCTTGATAAATCTCTATGGACCATGTGTCAATAGAGTCTGTCCACTGATGGGACAGTCCACCAAATCATCACAGACATAGAGCAGGCAGACATTTAGCAGATGTGCCCAAATATGACTAATACTCAGTGACAGGAGCAATTCAAGCTAAGAAGTCCCAGATTTACTACAGTTTGTAGCCTAAAGGAACACTAATCGTCATGGCTAAATCACATAATCATTTCCAAGGCAGTGCTTTATCTGTACAGGGAAAACCCTCCAGGCAATTTCATCCCTTGAGAGGTACAAACCCCTGTGTCTGCTGACATATGCAATACCTGAGAAAGAAATGTGGAGTTCACTGTGTAATTAAAGAAAAATATATATCTCAGGGTCCGAAAGATAAAGAATTGAATCTTTATTGCATAAAGGCACAAAATATAGAATTTCCTTTGACAAGATGGTAAGTTTTATTATGTACTGGGCTCAAAACAATTTTTGCATAACCATTATGTGGGCCCTAAAAATGAGACTCTCTGTTTTATCTTCATTAAAAATTTCTTTTTTATGACTTACCTCTTTTTATAATTTTTTTTCTCAGTCTTCACTGGAACTTCACCACTCTTAACCTGACTTGAATCAGATAGATGGAGAGAAGAAGGAAAAATGTCACAATACCAAATTTTCCTTCAGTGTGGTAGGGGTCAGGTTCATACCCAGATTGTGTACATGACAAAGCAGGATGCACACTTTTATTTTACTTTACTTTTTTATTTTATTTTATTTATAAGGGAAAGATAAAAGAAAGCATAACCCTGCTCCAGCTGAATGCTGGGGACTGATTGAACCCAGGACCTCACACATACTAGTCCTATAAATTAATTGCAGGGTCAACTTCCTGGCCACCCAAAACAATTTTCCGTGGAAACATTTCCCAACATTAAAAGAAAGTAAAAAGAAAATAAAATTTGACATGCTAATATTGACCACATGATGTTGTTTCTGTTCCATAAGGACAAGACAGCTCAAAGAAGCACATAATAATAAAAGATTGGTTTGGCCACTGAAATCTTATAGAACTAGAATTGAAACAGAAATTCACCTAAAATAAAGCAGGCAGGGAAGTTTGTCACTTACTCTTCCCTTTACTTTATAAATTGTGCTAGTCTGTGCTAAGCACTCCTGAAAATTTCCTGTATCCCAGACACTGTGTTAAGTGCTTTATACACATTGTTTCTAAATTTCATATTTGACAAGGAAAATATTAAGAAGAAAAACAGAACCTAGAGAAATTGAAAGTTTTCCCTAGACAATGAACTAGTGAGTGCTAGGACTGGATTTTGAACTCAAAGTAGCTAGTAGATCTAACTGACCCTAAGCCCAGCTCACCAATATACCATCTGACTTCCTTCATGGGAAGTGTCACTGTTTGTGGTCTGAGCGGTAGTATAGCAGAAGAACATAGCATTTCTATGTATGAGATCCCAAGTTCAATCCCGAGAACCACATGTTCTGAACTGATGTTTTGATTCAGATTCTCTCTCTCTCTCTCTCTCTCTCTCTCATAAATAAATAAATAAATATTTAGAGTGAAAACAGTTACTTCTTTATTCTCTTGTGAACAATACCAGAGCTGTGGGCCAGTTAAAACTGGCTCTTACCCACTGGAATTAATTCAAAAGATAAATGAGAACTACACCTACAACAGAGAGGTACATTTCAGTGCTGATATCAGCAGTACATAATCCGCTCGATTTGGAATAGAACTCTTTATATATATTGGGTTGTCAGAAAAGTCATAATGCATTTTTCTGTGTTTTCTATCCAAAAAAGTGTGTCATGACTTTCCTGACAACACAGTACATTAACTTTTAGAACTCTCTGATCAGATAAACTTTTATTTCAAAGGGGTAAAAATATAGCCAACTCTTTCCATACAGGATAGCACACCTCTTGTTCACTAGCACCCCCATCCGGTCCCCCACTGTGCACCTCTCTTCCCCACAGCATGGTAACCATACTGGAAAACTGAGGTGGTGCTGGATGCACATGGGCTTTAACAGAGCTAGAAAAGATTCAGGATGGAGCACAGAACTCTGGTCGTGGGAACTGTGTGGAATTATACCCCTATTATCTTTCAATCTTATAAATCATAATTAAATCACTAATAAATTTAAAAAAAAAAAAGAAAAGATTCAGAATGCTGCTGCAAAGATCAAGGACCTAAATAGTGAGAGTGGTCTGCAAGAAACTCTCACTACGGAAGGAGACACTGGACCCATGTGCTAACAACTGCACTGTCTACCATTAACTCCCTCATAAAAGAAAAAGAAAAAAAGAAGAAGAAGAGGGGCTGGGTGGTGGTGCACCTGGTTGAGCGCACTTGTTACAATGCACAAGGACCCAGGTTCAAGCCTCCAGTCCCCACCTGCAGGGGGAAAGCTTTGTGAATGGTGAAGCAGGGCTGCAGGTGCCTCTCTGTATCTCTTCCCTCTCTATCCTCACCTCTCAATTTCTGGCTGTTTCTATCTACTAAATAAAGGTAATTTTTAAAAAAGTAAAAGAAAAAAAAAGAAGAGGAGAAGGGAGGGGAGAGGAGGAGACAAGACTATGGAAATGGGAGGGCCTTTCATAAGTGAAAGTCTAGTAATATCTAGTAATATCAGTTCTATAATTTAGAAAAGGAGAAGCCACCAATGGAGAAGTATAGCCTAAATTTATTACACAGCAACAATTACTAGGGGTGACCCGCAACTCATTTTCACCAAACCCATAGAGAAAAAAATTCTACAGGATTTGATGACTCAGCATGAGTACAGTAAGCAGAAAGATAGAAAAATGAAGATCATTGCCAGTCTTTACACTAAAGGATGCGATGACTTAACTCCAGAGTTCAGAAAGAGAAACAGGTTTGGAATGGGAAAAACAATGAGAACATTTTAGATGTACAGAATGAAAGAGTTCATGGAAGATGCAGAAGACATAAAGGAGTACATAAGTATGAATCTCGGGAAAAATAATCAAAGGTTAGAGATCTGAATTCAAGACTAGTTTCCATCCAGCTAACCATCAATGATGAACACAAAATCATCTAGAGAAAAAGAAGAGTCTTTTTATGTTGACAACCAAACTATTGGTTTCATGACAGTCTTTCAGATTAAATAAAATATTACACTTGTTTATTGAGTAGGCATTAACTATACAGAACACTTGTAAATACTTAAGCTCCATGACATTTTACAAAACTTTACAGAACTCAGAACTATGCTCAAAATCAAGTTGTAGGGCTGGCTCATCTGTGAGGGTGTTCAACCTTTGCCTCAACGGTGCAGAGGGGGAGCTGGGGGAGTGCTAGGGACCTTCCTTTTCTCTCTCATACATTCTCTCTTTTTTTTTCTCTTTTGATCTTGCTTTCTCTCTGAAAAGGTTAGCTCAGAGCAATGAAATCCTTACAATTACAAAAAAAAAAAGGGTAAAGTCTATTTGTAATACATACATACAATATACAATACTGTCCTTCTCATTAGGATGTTTGTTACTATTATTCTTAGAAACAAAATACAGGGGTCAGGCAGTGGGACATCCAGTTTAAGCATACATGTTTCTAAGTTCAAGGACCTGTGCAAGGATCCAAGTTGGAACTCCCAACTCCCCACCTGAAGGGGGAGGATGCTTCACAAGCCTGCAGGTGCCTTTCTTTCTTTCCCTCTCTCTACTTCCCCCTCCTCTATCAATTTCTCTCTGTCCTATCAAATAAAATGGGAAAAAATGGCAGCCAGGAGTAGTGGATTCATAGTGTTGGCACCATGCCCCAGCAATAACCCTGGAGGCAAATAAAATAAAATAAAATAAAATAAGAAACAAAATACAAAAAAAGGAAAAGAGCTGAAGTAAATTTGCAGGTGCCCAGTGAAGTAGTTCTGCTTCAGAGATTAATTATTTGGGAACAACATGAAAGGACAACTGTCCTATTCTCCCCAAAAACTTACCCTTAGAAACTTTGTCAAAAGCTTAAACTGTTCTAAAGAACAGAAATCGTTTTCCCAAGGATCTGCCTCTTGTAAGTATGTCTCAATCTATTTAGGCCTACTTACATGATTGAATAGCTAAACATGTAGGTATTTATGGCTGAGGAGTACTATAGAGGTTATTAGTAACAACATCATGACCAGTTACTCAGGGCCAAGTAAGTATCCAGCCCCATTCTGGAAACCATGGGCATTCTCCTCAGCAAGCCTGTGAGGAATACATATGTGTTTTCATTTTACAGATGAGAAAACTGAAACTCTGAGCAATTTTGTACAAGTTTGTTCATTGTTAGTAGCCAATATTTCAATTATCAATTGCTGGGAAATTATGCCAATGCAGTCACATCTGCCATGTTGTCTCCTCAGGCTACTGCTAGTTCCCGTGAGAGTTGGGACATTCTCGGAGTGCCTGTTCCGCCATGTTTTGCCCTCAGGGCATTGTCTATATCCCCGCGATATCCGGAGTGCTTTGGTTACTCCTCCCCCCTCCCATTCTCACGAGAGTTATCATCCTATCCTGGAGTGCTATGGTTACTCCTCCCCCTTCCCATTCTCGCAAAAGCTGCTCCTATAAAAGCCTTTCTTCTTCAGCACCTCTCTCTCTTGCCAGTGCTTCACTCCAGTGTTCAGACGCAGGAAAGGTTACTGCGGAGGCCATTTTCACTACCTCCACGTGGCCCAACCTGCTTCTCTAGCACCCAACTCTGAGGTGCCAGCGCAAATAAAGATTTGTGTTTCCTCTTCGCTCTGGACCCCCTCTCTCTTCTCCGCGGCCCGCGCACAACAACATCTGGCTCAACAACAATCAATAACCCAACTTGCCCACTGTTAGCAGCCGAAAAGCAGAATACAATCCACAAATCTGTCTTCATCAAAGTTCTTCTGTGCTTTTTTGCAGCTCATATAAGAACTGACTTACATCATTTAGTTATAAAAAAAAGTAAAGATGAATTTTGTTATGACCATTAATAAATTACTGGTGTTTGGTTTCTTTTTTCTTTTCCTACAAAAGTGTGAGGTCCATGTGGTTTGACCTTATAAAAGGATGTACAATTAACTGTATTTTATATGAATATCTAAAGCAGCAGATGAGTCTCTAAAGAGACCCAATGCCCAACAGGTAGGTGAGAGGAGAAAAATATACTTCTTTTATGTCATTAATATAAAATACATGTTATGGTTAAAAAGAGAAATAACAAATGAAAAAAAAAACATGGATTTTCAAGATAAGAAAAAAATTTTAACTTTATTGTGAAAAAGTTATTTGTCAATTTAAATGAGATGTCATATATCAATTATAGATTAACATACTAAGAATGTCATAAAACACAGATCAATGGTACACAAAATGAGACTGAAACTAAAATATAGAGGATCTGGTGGTAGCTCACTTGGTTAAGCACAATTACTACTAAGCACAAAGATCTGAGCAAGGATATGGGTTTGACACCCCCCTTAGACTCCCTCCCCACCTGCAGGGAGAAAGCTTCATGAGTAGTGAAGCAGGTTTATAGGTGCATATCTTTCTCACTTTCTATCTTCCCCTCCTTCCTGAATTTCTCTCAGTCCTATCCAATATAGTAAAATAAAAGGAAGCACAAGGACCAGCGTAAGGATCCTGGTTCGAGCCCCAGCTCAGGGCACTCGCTTCACAGGTGGTGAAGCAGGTCTGCAGGTGTCTATCTTTCTCTGCCCCTCTCGTCTTCCCCTCCTCTCTCCATTTCTCTCTGTCCTATCTAACAATAATGACATCAATTCTTCTTCTAGTGTTTGCCCTTCTTCTGTAGCCAGTCAACAGCGTCAGGTTGAGCCTGATGTAAAGTTTCGAGACCTCCTTTGAATCTGGAGAGGTGGCAGTCGTTGACTATGTGGGTCATAGTCTGTCTGTAGCCGCAGTGGCAGTTCGGGTCGTCTCTGGCTCCCCAGCGATGGAACATAGCGGCGCACCAGCCATAACATCAATAATAACAACAACTACAACAACAATGAAAAACAAGGCCAATGAAAGGGAAAATAAGTAAATAAATATGTCAGGCTAGCAATGCGCGAGAGAGAGATGACCCAAGAACCAAGCTCGTGGCAAGCAAGGCGATTCCGATCTTTATTCATCCGAAAGCCCCAGAGTCCGGAGGTAGCACACCTGGTTAAGCCATGTGGCACAAACCGCAATGGCAGGCATCAGCCTCCCCATCTGCCTGCCAGCCTCTCCAGCCGGAAAAGGGCAGAGACAAGTGGAAACGGAAGTGACTTGACAATACCATACATGGTTAGAAAACAGAGAGGTGAAAACAGTAGGGACTTGCTTGGCAACTGTTGCTAGGGGGTTTACCTGGTAGGATTAGTAAAACCCTGTGGTCTTGAGGGTAGAAAAAGAATATATTAAATGAGCAGAATGGGTGGGAGAATAGAGTGGAGGCCTTAAGTCATTTGTTAGACAAAGCAGAAGATTGATATGTAGATAATAAAAGGACGAGCCATAGTATCAAGGAATGCAGGGTGGAGCAGGGGGAGCTGGCTTAATGTTTTAAAGAATGCCAGGCTCCTGGAGGCAGAAAAATGCAGGGAGCTTTGTGAGGCAGGGAGTCTGATATGACATGGCAATCCTTTGGGGTTTCTGTGTCCCCCTTGCTCAACCTCTCAGTAAAGACAGAGACTAACAAGATAGACACAACCCTCAGGTCAAGCCCTGCCAGGCTCTACCACATCCTCACAATTTCCCTACATAAATATTTAAAAATTTAAAAATAAATAAATTAAATAAATAAAAGGGGAAAAATGGCCTCCAGGAGCAGTGGATTCATAATGCAGGCACCGAGCACTAGCGATAACCCTAGAGACCAAAAAAAAAAAAAAAAAAAAAAACTAGGGGGTCGGGCCTTGGCGCAGTGGGTTAAGCGCATGTGGCACAAAGCGCAGGGACCGGCATAAGGATCCCGGTTCGAGCCCCCCGACTCCCCACCTGCAGGGGAGTCGCTTCACAGGCAGTGAAGTAGGCCTGCAGGTGTCTATCTTTCTCTCCCCCTCTCTGTCTTCCCCTCCTCTCTCCATTTCTCTCTGTCCTATCCAACAACGAATTGCGTCAACAAGGGCAATGATAATAACCACAACGAAGCTACAACAAGGGCAACAAAAAAGGGGGAAAAAATGGCCTCCAGGAGCAGTGGATTCATGGTGCAGGCACCGAGCTCAGCAATAACCCTGGAGGAGGAAAAAAAAAAAAACTAAAATGTACTTTTATCTACATGAGGTTACCAAGTTCAGTTACTCCATAAAACATCATTTTAGAAAAATCACAAGGCTTAACAGTGAAAGGATGTGGAGAACATTGTGAAGCATAAAAACTTAAGAGCTAAAAGAAAATAAATTATTTATATTTAATCCTTTTTGCTTTTCTGTGGAGGAAAATAATGTTCAAGAGGATTATGACAGCAGTGATACAACTCAGCTTCCTTATTCAGGGATCCTTAAAGTAGATAAGAGAAAAATAAGCTATTCAAACACAATAATGCCCTTGTGCATTACAATTGGCAAAGGCATGTGCTGCAGATGTTAACAAAATTTTCATGACGCATAATTTTTATCTTGTAGCATTATGTTGTTTCTAAAAGTAATACAGTAAAAGCTTCTGTTCTGGTGGATAACATGGCCAGTAAAGCATGAGCCATACTAGGCACAAAGTCCTGAATTCAAGCCCCGACATCCACCGGGAAGTAGCATGAATTAGAAGTGGGTGTATAAATGCAGCAAGCAAGTACAAAGATCTAAAAAAAGACACCATAGGGGGTTGTATTGCTATGTAGAAAACTGGGAAATGTTATGCATGTACAAACTAAAGTATTTACTGTTGACTGTAAAATATTAATCCCCTAATTAAAAAAAAAAAAAGACACCACAGAGTACCTAATCAAAGAGTTTCTACTTAGACCTAGATACCCTCCTCACCTACTTCCTATTTCACTTCCCTCAATCACTCCAAAGCTAACCTTGTCAAAGTAAAGATTAAAAAACCTGGATAAGGGCAAGAAACTGGCATACTTTAATAACAACTCTTTGGTCACTACCAGGTCACCCCATCACCTGGGGCCCTAGTTTGGGAGTCCTGGGACTCCCACATAGACATGATGAGCCCAGATCTCTAACAGATCCCTCTCGCCACAGTCATCACTCATGTCCATAAGGAACAACATAATGGACCCCCTTTCTGGACCCCCATAGGACCTTTCCCTCAATGTGGATTAACAATGGTAGGGACTGTTTCATCCTCCAAAGGGAGGTTGGGCAACATATTCTACCTAACACCCGAGGAAGATGGGTCCTGAAATTAGTGCAACCTGGAATGTTCCTAGCTGTTAACACAGAATATAAGCTCATACCTACATACCTAAGGATGTAGAGGTTACACAGGCTCCTAAGCTGAATATGGGCACCAGATCAAATCTATGGGGTTTACAGTTAACAATATTTATATACTTTTCCCAGATTTGGGAGCTACTCTCTTCCCTGATCCAGCTTTCTAGTCCATTTTACAACTATGACACCATCTCTCCAAATAATAACTTGGGTCTGCCTGAATATTAGCTGTCAGGCTCAGGCAAAAACTAGTAAAGTTATGGGCCTTTTGGATTATACCTAAAATAGACCTACTAGCTTTTTCCAAAATGGAGACCCCAAATCTTCATCTGCAATATTCCTGCCTTTAGGTTCATAATTAGTCAACAATTTGTTCTGTGTTATATCTTAACTCTCTTTCAACCATCAGGTTCCAGATGCTAACATGATGCCAAACAGACTTCCCTGGGCAGACCACCCCACCAATGTGTCCTGGAGCCCCACCTCCCCAGAGCCCCACCCCCCCCTAGGGAAAGAGAGAGACAGATTGGGAGTATGGATCCACCTGCCAATGCCCATGTTCAATGGAGAAGCAATTACAGAAGCCAAACCTTCCACCTTCTGCACCTCATAATGATCCTGGGTCCATACTCCCAGAGGGATAAAGAATAGGAAAGCTGGGGGTCAGGCTGGGGAAGTGTAGCAGGTTACACACAGATGGTGCAAAGCACAAGGACAGGCATAAGGACCCTGGTTCTAGCCCCGGCTCCCCACCTGCAGGGGTGTCACTTCACAAACAATGAAGCAGATCTGCAGGTGTCTATCCTTCTCTCACCCTCTCTGTCTTGCCCTCCTCTCCTCTCTTAGTTTCTCTACATCCTATCTTATCCAACAACAACAGTAATAACCACAACAGGAAAACAACAAGGGCAACAAGGGGGAAAAAATAGCCTCTAGAAGCAGTGGATTCATGGTGCAGGCACTAAGCGCAAGCAATAACCCTGGAGGCAAAAAAAAACCAGTTAAAAAATAAAGACTAGAAAAGCTATCAAGGGAAGGGATTGGATATGGAGTTCCAGTGGTGGGAAATGTGTGGAACTGTACCCCTCTCATCTTATGGTTTTGTCAATATTTCCATTTTATTAAAAAAAAAAATTTTAAAGGAGGGGTACAATTCATACAATTCCCACCACCAGAGTACCATATCCCATCCCCTCCACTGGAAGCTTCCCTATTCTTTACCCCTCTGGGAGTATGGACCAAAGGTGGTTGTAATCTTATTAAACAACTTCTGAGTATCAAAATGATAATAAATTCAAATGCTTGCTTTACACTAACAACACTGAATAAAACTACTTCATTGTATCCTGTAAAATGAGTGTTTTCCTAATTTCATATATATTGAAAAATATGAGACTCCTAAAAAACTCAAGATCTCAGATTATAGTAATTTTAAATTAGAGCCAGAATTCAAATACAAATAACAATTAACTCCAGATTTCACTCTTGCGAGCCCTTTTCTTGTTTAGTGTTTAGGTTTAGTGTTTAGGAGATAAGAGTGAGAAAATAAAAGAAAGGTGATCACTATGACCACAGGACCACACCCATCCCCCACACCACTAACCTTCTGCAGGGTACAACACTTTATACACACATGCGTAAACTACTGGATTTATTATTCCAAAACACCAATAGAAACCTCCAATTTGGTGCAAGTTATTGTGAAAATTCACTTCAGGCTTAAATGTGACATTCCCATCACATCTTTTCAGAATCTCTCTGAAAAGGACCATTTGTTTCCTCCTCATCCCAGTTGGCAAGACTCTTTATGCTACTTCTTGTTTGAGTATTGAGATATATGAAGTATTTTTATAAGAATGGTATTGGGGACCCGACAGTGGTGCACCCAACTAAGCGCACATAGTACTAAGCACAAGGAGTCACGCAAGGATCCAGGTTCGAACCACCAGCACCCCACCTGTAGGAGGGATGCATCACAAGAGGCAATGCAGGTCTGCAGATGTCTATCTTTCTCTATCCTTATTTCCCCCTCTTCTCAATTTCTGTCTTAACCAATAAAAATGGGGGGGTGGAGTGGCCACCAGCAGTAGTAGATTCCTGTCTCCAACACTCAGCCCCAGAGATAACCCTGGAGGCAAAATTATAATGATAGGGGCCAGGTGGTGGCACACCCGGTTGAGCGCACTTGTTGTAATGCGCAAGGACCCAGGTTCAAGTCCCCAGTCCCCACCTGCAGGGGGAAAGCTTTGTGAGTGGTAAAGCAGGGTTGCAAGTGTCTTTCTGTCTCCTTCCCTCTCTGTCTCTTCCTTCCGCTTGATTTCTGACTGACTATATCCAATAAATAAATAAAGATAATTAAAAAAATTTTAAATAACAATAATAATAATAATAGTGTTACAGTCTAGCATGTAAGAGCTAAGGAAAAGAATCTATACCAAAAACCATGATTTTTATCATTTTCTTAAAGAACAGTAAGAATATTAAAACAAAACATATCTACAAAAAGGTTATTATATCAACCAGTTGAAGATAGGTATAGGCTTCATTGTATTTTCACTTTAGATATTTGTGAAATCCTGAAAATATTCAGGTCTAGCATATTATGCATGTTTAAAAGAGAATTTAAAAAATTAACTACATCCTATCATTGGACTAAAAAAAAAATGGATTTATTTACCTTCAAAACATAGGGGTTAATAATATTAACCCGGGTCTGGCGGGTGGCGCAGTGGGTTGAGCGCATTTGGCGCAAAGGGCGGGGACCGGCGGAAGGATCCCGGTTTAAGCCCCCGGCTCCCCACCTGCAGGGGAGTCGCTTCACAGGCGGTGAAGCAGGTCTGCAGGTGTCTATCTTTCTCTCCCCCTCTCTGTCTTTCCCTCCTCTCTCCATTTCTCTCTGTACTGTCCGGCAACAAACAACATCAACGATGGCAATGATAATAACCACAATGAGGCTACAACAACAAGGGCAACAAAGAGGGGGGAAATGGCCTCCAGGAGCGGTGGATTCATGGTGCAGGCACCGAGCCCAGCAACAACCCTGGAGGAAAAAATGATAAGAATAATACTAACCATAGCAAAGAATAAAAGAATAAGCCCTCTAACTAAAAATATAACATGATCTCAGTTTATTACGTTGCCTTTCTCTGCCTCCAACCCATATTTTTTATCAGTTCAGTTTATATATTTCAAATTATCATGCTGTACACCTTAAATTTATAAGTATGTCATTTTTTCTCAATAAAGCTAGAAAATTCAAATGTTTAAAATCATGTTATCTGTTATTCATTACTAAATTAGTAAAAAAAAATAATAACATCTTAAATTTGCTAAATCTAAATCTAATTTTTTGTTCTCTAAGCAGTCATGCCTGTTTTGTGGTTGCTTTTATTTTTATCTTACTTTTTAGCTCTGTCCTTTCTCTCTCTCTCTCTCTCTCTCTCTTTTTTTTTTAACCAGAGCACTGCTTAGCTCTGGCTTATGGTGGAACAGGGGTTTGAACCTGGGACTTTGGAGCTGCAGGCATAAGAGTCTCTTTACATAACCATTAAGCTATCTATCCCTTCCCTCTGTCCTTTCTCTTTAGATACTGACACTTCTCTATCAGGTACCTCCTCCTAATGTTTTTTAAACTGTGTGTCACTTCTAGCCAACGCTGAAGAAATGTGCATCTCTCTGGCACCTTACTGTCCAACTTCTCACTGTCCTCCCTATTTTACTTTTATTTATTTTTAATCAAAAATCCAATGTAGTAACACTAAAGAACCTTTAAAACTATATTTGCATGCACGCTCATTTTTACATATATTTTGCAGTTTCCTACCACATATGGCATTTTTCCAAATTATTTCATTGGAAAATAGTGGCTTACAGGACAGCTGTGACACGTGGGTACAGTTTTTTATCTCCTCATAGATCTCTGCACACCACACCCACTGCCAACCCAAGTCCCTCTTAGTGTGCCATTGGTGGTAAGTGGTGAACACTGCCTTCCAAGTCTTTCTTCACTATCATGTGCAGACTATTTGACATTCTCCTCCATTCATCTCCCCCAAGCCAGAAAATCCTTTACTTTACTACAATACACCCTACCCACTCCAAGCTTCACTCTGTATTTTGTTTTGTTTTTTAATTTCTTTCTTGGAGGATCAGTGGTTTACAGTTGAAAGTAAAATACAATAGTTTGTACATGCATAACATTTCTCAGTTTTCCACATAACAATACAACCCCCACTAGGTCCTCCTTTGCCATCATGTTCCAGGACCTGAGCCCTCCCCTTCTACCTACCCCAGAGTCTTTTACTTTGGTGCAATATACACCCTGTGCTTTTTAAAGTACCACCTATAAGTGATATCATCCAATATTCACCCTCCTCTTTCTGGCTTATATACCTCTCAGTATCTTGGATGAAACTTGTTTGGGTTATTTCTTTCTTATATTTTATTTATTTACTTACTTATTTATTGGAAACAATAAAGAAAATTTGAGAAGGAAATGATGAGGGAGAGAGAGAGAAAGACAACTGCAGCACTGCTTCATCACTTGCAAAGTTTCCCCCCTGCAGGTGGGGAGTGGGGGCTTGAACCCAGATCTTTGCACTTTGAAACATGAGCACTCAAGCTGTGAGTCAGCACCTGGCCCCTGTTTAGGTTATTTCTAATTGATGATCCACACAAACTATGTGAAACAATGACTAAGAGTTTTAAAAAGCCATTCCCTGAGGGTGAGGAGATAACAAAATGTTTCTACAAAAAAAAAAAAAAAATGACTTTCATGCCAGAGGTCCCGAATTCAATTCCCAGCATCACCTTAAGTCAGAGCTAAGCAGTGCTTTGGAAAGAGAAAAAAAAAAAGTCATTATTTTTTTAGTAGAGATGGAGAAGGAAAGGGAGAGGAAGAGGGAAAGAAAGGGGGAAAGTATGTGCTATTTCACTGGCCCATCATTCCCTTTTACTTCACACAAAAGTAAAGCAGCTTAAAAACAGTACCATCCTTGAATTAACTATTAAAAGCCAAAGCTAAATGTAAACAGGACCAGTGAAATGGCTCACGTAGATAGGGTACTACTTTGGCATGTGCATGACCCAGGTGCCAGCCCAGCCTCCACCTTGAAAGAAGCTTTGTTGTGTTCTCTCTCCACTCCCTCTTCCCCTCCTCTCCCCCTCCCTCCCTCCCTCTACCCCCTCTCCTCTTCTCCCTCTCCCTCTCCCCTTCTCCCTTTCTCTCTACCTCTCTGTTTACCTCTCTGACTTTCTGTCTTAATCTAAAGAAAAAACAAAACAAAAAGCTAAATGTCAACAGATGACTTCACAAAGGGTACTATGATACCATTATGTCTTTTTTACCCTCTTTGTATTTGAAATTAATAGTGGGTTACAGTATTTTAAGATTACAATGTACAGTTCCACCACACCCACCACCAAAGTTCTGTGTCTCCCACCCTTCTTCCTCCCAAAGATAAGCACCATAACCATAGTTCTCACAAGTCTTACAGTTTACTTGCTTCTGGGTTTGTTTATTTGTTTAATTTTCTACTGAAGGGGATGTTTGTCTGCTTTACAAGTATGAACAAGTATAACAAGTATTGTATATCAATTCTCTAGACTCCACATATAAGTGAAACCATCTGGTAGCTGTCTTTCAGCTCTTATTTCGATCAGCATAATCACCTACAATTCCATCCATTTTGTCCCAAAAGACACAATATCATCTTTTTTGATTGCTAAGTAGTATTCTATGGAACATATATTCCATAACTTCTTCAACCAGTCATCTATAGATAGGCTTTTAGGCTGCTTCCATTCTTTGGCTATTGTGAATATGAAGCTATGAACATAGAGGTGTATATGGCCCTTAGAATTAGTGCTCGAGTGTCCGCTGGATAAATGCCTAAGAGTGGTATTGCTGGATCATTATATCTCAACAGGCTATTTTCATGGGACTAAATAGTGGCTGTGAATACAGGGGCAAGGGAGGAATATGAAGTACTCAGAACTATGCCAGAAGGCAATCAGATAGGAAACTGGTAGAATAGAAGTGAACTATGAGCACTAAGAATTAAAAAAAGGTGAAAAGAGAGGAGAAAACAAAGATTTTAGGTGGACCAAAAAAAAAAAAAAAAACCAGAAGCATTTGAGAGAAAAGTTAATTTGTTGGTAGTGGTTATCACTGAGGATTATATACTCCAGGTTTACTTTTTTAAAATGGAGAAAGAAAGAGTAAGAGGGAAAGACACCACTGCATTGGGAATTCAATTCATTCAAGGAAGTGAATGAAAAGAGCAGAAGATGGAAAGGCAACCTTAAATTTACCTGAAGTTCCATTCCAAGATACCTCCAGTTCAACCGGAAAACATAATTAGAACTGTCAACTGACAATATAGTGTTAAATCTGTGACATGCTCTCCAAATAATATGTATGTGTACGCCTTCAGTCTCCTAATTTATAAAGTAGCTGTTCCTGTAGTACATGATAGAGATTTGACTCCCTTTTTAAATTATTGACTACTGGTGAAATTATCTGGAATAGTTAGTTTTACAAAGTGTATGGCAGTGGATAAACTGAGTTTTTAGAATTGTTATGAGGTTCATGGTAAGGATATAAGTTCTTGGGACTTGATCTTTGGAGAAAACTCTTTAACCCTTAACCTCTTAGAAAAAACACAAGTTCCTTGTGGACTGGTCAGGTCTTTGTTTACTTACACAGCACCGCCCCCCAATTTATCTTTCTCTTGGACAGAACATGCCATCTTTCATATTCTCTAACACACTCTGCACAGCTATAGATTAATACAGCTACTTCTCCCTGTGATGTGCTGAGACTACGTCAGCTACTATAAGGTCCTGAAGTCTGTGACCAGCAACTTATTATTTTAAGCAATAATGTTGGATTTGGACTTAGGAACATTAGCATGGCTAAGATTGCCTTACTGGAAAAGGGCTCATTACAAATACTGACTGTAATTTCCTTTTTAATTAAAAAAAATAATGTGAACTCTTCCTGTAGTAATACAACCTCAAATTATAGGTCCCTAGCCTCCTGGAGAGACAGAGAAGGGAGGGGTGAGGGAGGGTTAGTGCTAAAAAAAAGTTATTCACACAGCATAAAAATGTTGTGTAATTCAAATGGCAGTTAAACAAAGAAGGCAATAAAAGTAATCAAGTGACAAAGGGAAGGAGAAATTAATATAAACAGTGAACCAGTAAAATGGTTAATTAGCCTGCTTTTGCAAAGATTTAATTTCTCCCCTGAAAGCATCAGTGGTGACAAATAAACCTGGCCTACCAAATATCTTAAGACATAAGACAATCCCAATGCCTATAAAAGAAATGTCACAGAATTACTGGGTATGGTACTGAATTACTACGGGTGTCTCTAAATTAGCACACACAGGGTCTTTGCTCATGACTATTTTGACAATGGTCCTTTATTTATTTTTTCTTAACCTCTACAATTTCTATCTGAATTACTCCAGAACAGAGGTCTCAAACTCAAACACATACAGGATTCTGTCAGTAGAAGTAGAAGTAAATGAATGTAAATGTGGGAAGATCATGATGAATTGGATAATACTAACTCATTTAAAGCTTTTGACAAAAAGAAGAGCTTGACACTCAGATTTATGTATTAGTTTATGACAAGTGGGTCATACAGGAGTAGTTACATAATTTGAAGGTTCCAAAGTAAAAATGCACAGACCATTCATTGCTCAAAATAGTTCAGAATTTCAAAGTAATGACTACAGAGCATTAAACCAATGTGAACCCTTCTAAGTGCAATGCTCTATGTGGCTACTTAAGTTTCAAGTCAATGAAGCTTGCCCTGGATCTATAAAAAACAAGCTGCAGGTCACAATTAGTTCATGAAGCACCAGTTTGAAGTCCTATTCTAAAAAGTCCTGAGTTTTCTCTCACCCATTTACCCTTGTGATTCCATGCTACACCATGGGGTCTGGTGGTGGTGCACTGGGTACAGTGCATTTATAAGTCTGAGCAAGGACTAGGACTCAAGGAGCTGGGGAGTAAAGGAGAGGGGAGTAAAGCTTTACAAGCAGTGAGCAGTGATTCTGGTGTCTTTCTCTCTCCCTCTTCCCAGTCCTCTCTGTCCTAGTAAATAAAAGGAAGAAAAGAAAGAAAAGTGCCCGTTTAGAGTGATAGAGTCATCATATGGGTACTGAGGCCATGAAAGAAGCCAGGTGGTAAAAACAAAACAAAGCAAAAACACCACTACACCATTACAAGATAGCTGGAGGAGTCTGGAGCACGCCGTGTGGCAGTAGAACAGAAAAATAGGGCTGACAAACTACAAGGGGAAAGCCTCTCCTTTGCCCTCACCAAATCATAAAACCAGCTGGGGGATTTAGTTGCTAGTAGGTACATACCTACACCTGTGAAGGAGAAATCTGTCTTAGTCATTTAAAATACCTAAAGTTCTATAGCTCCGGCCAAGTCCTATATAATGTGATGTTTCCCTGAAAAGCCTTCCTTCCCATTTAATGTCCATCTACAGAGCTGGGTATGTGCAACTATCTGCCATCAAAGAACACAAGTCAATCTGCAAATGGTTATCACAATCAGACACATCTTACACATGTGTGAGCAGGCGCCTGGAAAATTATATGAAACTCATTATTTAATGTGATTGTTTAGGGAAATGCTTCCCATTTTAAATGATTTTGTATGGATCACTGGAGGCTGATCTCAGTGGCACATGGCTGAAACATGAGATTGAGAAAATTCTCTGTAAACTTTTTAATGCTGATAAATACATTTTATAAAAATGGAAAGTGGGAAGGGGGCCGGGTGATGGCACACCTGGTTGAGCATACGTTACAATGCACAAGGATCCAGGTTCAAGCCCCCAGTCTCCCCCTACAGGGGGAAAGCTTCACAAGTGGTGAAGCAGTGCTGCAGGTATCTCTGATTCTCTCCCTCTCTAACACCCCTTCCCTCTCAATTTCTAGCTGTCTCTATCCAATAAATAAATAAAGATAATCATAAAAAAAACTTTAATGGAGAGTGGGTTAAGTGACTCAATGGCAGAGAGCAGGACTTGGCATGTGTGAGATTCCAAGTTCAATTCCTGATACCACATATGCCAGAGTGATGTTTTAGTTACTCTCTCTCTCTCTCTCTCTCTCCCTTTTTCTCTCTCTCTCTTACTTTTTCTCCTCTCCTTCATTTATCTTTTAATAAGTCTTTTTAAGATTAATTAACACTAGAGAAATAAAGAGAGAACCAGAATATGCATCTGGCATATAAAGTGCTGGGAGTCAAACTTAAGCCCTCATGATTAAGAATCCAACACTTCATCCACTGTGCCATCTCTCAGGTCACTCTCTCTGATTTAATTAATTAAACCTTTAATAAAATCTATAAGCTAAAAATATAAAACTTTAAAATAAATACTAATGTAAAAATAAATAGTTTTCTTAACTGATCTGCCATATACATTTTACTTCCATATATCAGGCTTATATCAACTTAAGTATATTTTTACTATGATTATACTTTTTAGAATATCTTCTACCAACAAAATGATAATTGTCATATTAGCTTTATCTACAGCTAGTAAGATTCTAATAAAAACTGAAGGAAAATATCCAAAATTAGTATTCAGTACACTGATTTTTGCCTTCCCATGTAAACAATATATAGATATGCATATATGCCTATACATATATGCAGAGATAAAGGGCTTCTCTATTAATACAGAATAAAAATAAAGAGGAGTACTATATTATCAGAGAGAATCAACTACTCCACCTCACATTTACCTGGATATTTTGTATCCCCCTCTAAAATGTACTGGGAAATGGAATTTGCATCTCTCTTGGAGCTTAAGGCATGAGAGTCTTTTTGCATAACCATTACGCTATCTACTCCTGCCTATTGCATCTCTCTTATCCACTGCATCTTCCCTGGCTCTGCATGCTACATAGCAGGTATTCTACAAATTCTTGTTGAATTTAATTGAATCCAAATGATCAAAACAAATTGTCACCCACTGATCCTAGAACTGACAATAGGAAGGAATGAGAAGCGTGTAGCAGAACCACTAACTTTCTTAAATCTCATTGGCTTTTTTTACTCCCTAATTGAAAACCTAACTCTGACTTCCAAAGTGACTATACCTACTAATTCTGTTACGATCTGATTAGTCTCTTATTTACACCTCTCCTACAGAAACTAGCTTAGGCCTTCTTAGAGCAGGCTAGAACAAAGGTTAAACTCTTCCCAGAACTTAGAAAAGGCTAATGAGCTCTGTGGAATAATACTTCTAAGTATACACCATACAGAAATCACTATCAGTGTATGCATTAGCCCCACAGTCAAACAAAGAGCAGTCCTTAGAGTCTAATAACGATGCTGGGTGTGGATAGCTGGGGATGGGCAAGATGATGCAGAGATGACTGTATCAGCTCTCCTAAACATAAGACTTCCAGGAAGTTGCATAAGACACTTATGCTTGTATTCTGTCAAGACATAAGCACTGTTTGGATTCCGTCCCTGATATACTCAGTGAAATAAGCTCTCTTTTATCTTCTTGAGCCAAGAGATAGATTCAGAGTATGCTTTTCTGTCAGTGAAGGAAGTTTACTCTTCTATTCCTTGTCTGATGTGGCCAGAAAATGCAAATATCTGAAAGTTAACAGAGTACTACGTATGTAGCTGATAATACAAGTACAACAAACTTGAATCATTATTGACTCAGGTAAGTTCTGTTTGTAGTATAGATCCCTCGTGCTGCTGCTCATTTCCCAAACTCACTTCCTTCTAAAAAGATATGTCAAGCAAGGGTAATAGCAAAAGATCTGAGCAACAGTGGTGAATTTCTCAAATCTCTAAGAGTAAAGTAGGACCCAAGTAATATTCATGTTCATTGCTACAGTAAAATTTGATTTTTTTTTGTTTGTTTCAAATAGGATCCCATTCTAAATGTGGTATCTAATTTTTCAATTAGAATAAGATGGGTGAGGTGAGTGTAATAGAGATGACTGATCTGTATGATGCACATGGGAAGTCAGAAAACTAAGATGATTATGAGTGAATTTCACAGTAAAATCAGATTTGGAATCTCAGCCTAGTCACTTATTAACTACATGACCCGAACCAAGTTTGTTAACCTAGCTAAAACTCGGTTTCTACAAAATGTCAATAATAATACCGAATCCTATAAAGTGAGATTATTACTCTATACTTTTTATATCACTATAAGGGCTAAATAAAGATATATATATAATGCTTAACCTAGTGCCTGATACATAATAAGTACTGAATAAATGATGACTGTGATTATTATTATGATCACTATTTTTATCACTCTACCATGACCTAGTTATCCACAGAGAATTAACCTCTTTATAACTGTAATCCCAGAAAGAAAAACATAACCAAATTCGTGGAGGACGTTAGCTTCTTTTGAGGATTCCACCATCTAAACTTTGTCACACAGTAAATATGATCTTGATGATATTTTCACTCATCACTCGGAAACAAAATTTTCTCAATTTTAGAAAGTTTCAGTGAAACAGCAATAAATGTGGCAATCTTTCCCATCCTCATACACACACCTTATTAAACTGATAAGAACAGATACTACACTTGATCTTAGCCAAAAGACCGAGAAGCGATTCACACACAAACACACACACACACACACACACACACACACACACACACACCTTATTAAACCCTTGGGGATATATTAAAATTAAAGCAACTAAAATAGTCTTAGCAAGTAATTAAGACATGCAGTTAGTCAGAGAACAACTCAGGCTGGGCCCTATGTGAAGAAACCAAACACCAAGATGACAGCTTCCATTACTAGGGCTTTGTTCTCTTGCAGGAAAAAAAGAAAAAGAAAAAAAAAACAAAACCAGAAGCATAAAGTTGGAAAACTGTAGTGCATTTGGAACATTTGCGGGGGTGGGGGATGATCACAAGCTCCTCTGAACTGGAAGGATATTCTACCAGATAACTGCGTCACCCACACCCACCAGCACTGTCCGCACACTCACTCAAAGTATGACTCCACTTTTTCTAATACAGCCCTTAAGGAATTTGGCTTCTGCGACTTCCCAGTAATTGTACAAATCACCCATGATAAAGCAGGTGACAGCACTTTGAGACAAAAGAGACAAAAATTTAGCAAATAGAAAACTCATTAAAATGCTGCCTCTGGTAATTTTTACTCCCAGCAATTCAAGTTAGTAAACAAGTCTTTCTTCGTTGCTTTTCCTTGGAAGTAATGTTTAGTCAAAATTCTAATGGGCACTGAGTGATTTTCTGCAGATACATAATCCAGCCAGTAGACACACCTTCCCTTCCCCCCTCACCATCAAGCACTACACCCTGTCACCTTAGAGCTTCTGTCTTAGCTGTGTTCACACCCAGAAGTCCCAGCAGAGCTTTCTGCTCATGTTATATGACAGGAAAAAGCAGGCAGTGAACAATTTATGCTTTTAAATGCTTGCATCAGGCCAGACTGAGATAACCTCTCCCATCTTATACAGCCGTATGTCAACCACTTAAGCTTAAAGGATAGAGAGAAGCATGTGTGTGATGTGTATAATCAGACTAATTAAAATCTGAGATCTTGAGTTCTAGCTTGTGCCTAATGGGACCAATATGCTCAACTGTGCAAACAACAAAAAAAAAAATCACTCCAAACTGACTAAGGGTTTTGACTTTCTTCTTTTCTAAGATATATCTCTTTTAGACTCAATAAACAGCCTAGATGAAGAGAAAGTCAGGAGTTGCCGTTCTTTCCCAGAAGACTTTTCAAATAAAAACTATCAACTCAGCAACACTGAGTCAAAAGACCACTCCCTGATTCCAAGTGGACATATTGATCAATTGAACTGACATGTGCCTCCTTTCTCTCTCAGCTGCACCAGGAAAATCCATTTCGTTTCCCAAAACAAAAGGCAACATACTGCTCCTTGTCTGATGCTGTTAGATCATATCTTTATTTTTAGAAAATAATAATAATACCCAAAAAAGCAGAGTTGGAATTAAAACAATGCATGTTGGACTGAGTTTCAGGATAGAGTTGAGCCTAGAAACATGTATTCACCACAATCACTGATGATCCTGCTATTTACTCATCTTCCTAGATTCTGGTTAAAGTTAAGCAAAAGACAGCAACCCCACTGCCACTTCCAGAAACTCAGGGTTACCCTTTACTGAACTGCCGCAGAAAGACTTGCTACAAGTCAGTCTGCAAACAACTCCAGCTATTTTAAAGACTAGCTAGTGATGAGAAAAATATCGTGGCAGTCTAGCAACTATGAAGGACATGGTCTGAAGGACTATCATGTAAGTCAAAAGGCTCATGATTTTATTTGGTTCAGTCTTTATGTTTTGAGTTAATTTTCGTAAATATACAAGATAACCCCTTTTACATCAGGGTTATGTCAAATGCTTATTCAGCATTTGTTCCTTGCCATGAAGAAACTGAAACCCAACCAAGATAAATACAAATCCCCATACTGCAAATCACTAAATATTTCACAAATCACAAAAACAAGAGAACAATTAATTAACTTTGTCCTAGAAAATAGCAAAATGTCTGTACAGTGTTTAAAGATTATGAACTATTCATTTTAGGGCTTATTTTAGATTTTGCGATAGGAATTTATCTTATGTTTTAAGAAAAATTCTACAAGAACACTAAAAATAACAGACAGAAATGTAGCAAGAAAAATTCTATGTATTTTGATTTCTTTATGACACTTACAGGCCTTTGTCTTAACCTAGCAGCCTGAAAAACAGATTTAGGTAAAACAGCCTTCTTTCCCTAGTCCATTTTAAGCAGACAACATCCCCCCATCTCCGCCTTAGCAGACATCGACTAACCAACAAAACAGCCCTGCAATTAAGGCCCAGACATTTAACACTCACCATCTCCTGTTCCCACCGTCTTCTTTTGATGTTTACAGCACATCTGTAGGAAGCAATACTAAGAGATGCCTTGTTTGACCTGCTACATGATGCTGTGACATCAGTTCAGATGATGCAGCTCATTATGGGAAAGACTGCTGTTGCTATGGCAACTGGGATGTGCTAGGAATCCTTGCTGCATTTCCAGTGGAGCCTGAGACAATACGGAAGCCCTGTAAGAAACAGACGATATGCAAAATTTAGACCAAATGAAGAGAATCCCTCATTGGACTAAAATCCATAGACTTAAAAGGGATTTCCCTGAGGGCACTTTGGAAAGAAAAATTACCTCCTAGTTTGTTGTTAGACATTTAGAAAAGGGAGTAGGGACTGCATATTTAGTACTAAAGAAATGAAACTCAAATGAACAGTATTTCTTAAATTGTTAGACAATTTAATCACTTTTTCCTCTCAGGATAACACTATGCTACCTTTTTAACAGTTAATAAAAGAAGTTTTGTTTGTCAAAGGCCAAAGGAATATGTCACAGAGGGGGAAAAATCATTAAAAATGGAATGTAAACAACTGAAAAGTGACTATAAAATAAACAAACTCCAATCCTCGAGACACAGGCAAACTCTCCTAGGCTTTAATTCTCAATAGAAAGGCAAACTCCCACCAACAAACTCTGCTCTGATCATTTCACTTAAAGGTCACTAACCCATGGAATCATCTCATACAGTGTATCCCCAACACTCATCTGAGCATTGAATAAGCACATGAAATTAGGTTTAGAAATCAGGTGGCACACCATTATCAATTTTTAGGACCCCTCTTCTTGTATGCAGAAAAACCCCCTCTCACTCATAAATAAAATCTATGGGATTTTTTGTTTGTTTGTTTGTTTGTTTTTCTGGGATTGAGCCTGGTACTTGGAACAAATTGCAAACCTGCTAGGAAGTTTCTAGTCATTAACATTCCAAACCTTAGGATTGTGTTTTCCTTTTTCAAGGCAACAAGACCACAGGAGAAACTTATCCATGCCCCCCACCACCACAAATGCTAAAAACATATGAAAAGTCACATTTAAACAAGATTTTCAGCTGGTAAAATTAAAGAATATCTAAGGCAATGATTTATTTCTAGTTCTGAATAAAAGCAAGTATTATTTGGTAAGAATTAGTGAAAAAGGAACATTGACAGTACAGTCACCTCTTGCATATTTAATATTCACGACCAAAGATAGAGACAGAACCAAGCTGAACGACATCTACTGTATCATTATAACTCTAGTAAGAACATTCTAAAAATAAAAAATCTAATCAAATTTTTATGCTGTCCCCTCCTATTAAGTGGTTTTAATATTAAAAGATTTTAAATAGTAATGTTAACTAAGAACATGGTGGATGCGAAGGGATAGAATGGAAGAAATTCAGTTGGTACCTTGCTAAATAAGAGCTAATGAAATGTCTGAGGCAATATGAATATGGTGCTAAATTTCCCTGATTAGATACTGTGGTGGGACGTGAAGCAGGGAGCCAATTTAGTGCCTGTGATGACAACAAATGGTCTCGCTGCCATGTTTCTGGCCTCTGAGAAGTAAGAGCATGGGAGAACTTCTTTCTTCTGAGTGCTCAAAGAACAAGTCTAATTTATATTCTTAGCTGGCTTCCAGGGCGTGGGCAGACCACAAGGCCTTTATTAGTCTTTGGCCAGGTTTTCTCTTAAACACTAACAAGTCCTTCTGAGCAGATAGCTAGCCTGATGCCCCTGAGTTCACAGGTTAAGCACCCAGAATTTCCCCCATTTTCCTGTGACTGGCAATGTGCACTGCTTTATAACTACCAAGATGGTAGCAGATGTTATCAAATAACTTCTTCTGTCTTGGAAATCTCTCCTTCACCCCATTTCATCAACTGGCCATGTGTACCTGCATCCACCTGTGGCTGAGTTACTTCAGAAGCCCCAGTTGTAATTGGGCAAGGTTTCAAGTGATTTTTCATTGCTTTAACTGACTATGGGAGAAATGTTCAGCAGCTACTCCATGGCCATACATGTGGAAATCTCATGAAAACCATATCACACTACCTAAAGCAATCTGTAGGTTCAATACAATTCCTATCAAAGTTCCAATGGCATTATTTACAGAGATGGAAAAAATCCTAAAATTTATATGGCACCAAATTTTATATGTCGTGGATAATCCTAACATTGATACATAATGGAATTCATACATATCACATCTTCTTTAGCAAATAATCTGTTGATGGACACTTAGGTTGTTTCTAGCATATATCCTATCACCACTTAAGAAGTGTGGCATCACTACAGATAGTACACAGTGCTGGTCAGCACTCAAATAATGTATGACCCAGATTTTTTACTTAGTGGGGACTAGCTATAGAATACCACTAATAAGACTACATGAAATGAGCTAGAAGAATGAAAAGGGTGAGGATCGGGGAGAGATCAGCTTAGCCTATTAAAGCACAGAACTTATATACCTGAGTCCCCAGGATCTGAGCAGGATTCTGGTGTCTCTCACTCCCCTTATCCCAAATACATACAGACAAATATATCTACAGAGAAAGAGAAATATATAGATAGCTATGTCTTTTTTCTAAAAAGAGAAAAAGAGATGATTCCCCACAATGAAAATGAAAATAGTATCATATATCTATCTAAGACTTTAAGTGATTATTTTAAATAAGTAAACACACACAAGTATCATTCTGAGGCATTGTTTCTGATGTTATGATGGGTCTATGTGCTTCAGTGGATTTCATTATTACTATTATTTAATCAGTGAGTTTTGAAATCAACTTTGCAGTCCTCTTCTATAGGAGACAGAATAACTATGGGATGTAAGAAAAATCCAAGTTTTGCCTGCCCTCTGGTCTCCCTCTGAGAGCTACTCTGGTTCCTAAAATACCTCAGAACACATTTTCACTCAGAAATTTATTAATAGTTTGATGGTGAGGTCTTACAATAATCCTCCCTTTCGGGTGGGGGTCGGTAGCATAATGGTTATAGATTCTCATGCCTGAGGCTCCGTCAAGTACCAGGTTCAATCCCCCACACCACCATAAGCCAGAACTAAGCAGTGCTCTGGCTAAAAATAAATAAATAAATAAATAAATAATCCTCCCTTTCAACATCATTATAGAGACTGTCCATTCATTATTTGAAAAACATTAATCCTTTCAACAAATAATTATTGAGTAGTACTCTAGATGTTTACCATACATATATGAATGAATAAGAATATACCAGGTTTTCTGCCTTCTGGAAGCACACTCTAGATTTTCCCCATTTTATTTTGGGGGTTAACAGTTCACATTCTAGTATTAACTGAAGTTGTCAGCATGCTATAAACAAGATATTCAGTAGATGTTGGTTAATATTGATACATATTGTACAACATTACAGAATGTAAAGTACTACAGATTGCCCAAATTAATCAAATTTGGCAGATTACATACCCATGAAAAAATGGAATTTAGAAGGGTACACCCTGCATCCTCAATAGAAGAGACAAGTTCTTTAATCAGAAACACATACTATGAACTGTTAAATGGTGAGAAATAAGTTATTGTAATATTTGAGTTATTACATGCATTTTTTCAAAGCCCTTCAGGCTATTCCAATAATTAGTAGAGTTGAAAAAAAATCACTGAACTATGTAATTCATATAAGAATATCGAAACTAACTTTGTTGTAGCAAGTGAAGTATAAGTTTACTACTTGTATAAATAATCGCTATGATCTTTTTGTAACTAGAAAAGAAACATTTGAGTTTTTCTACAAAGGGTGATATATTTGTACTGATCAAGACTTTGTCGTTGATTTACAGAAGGTGAGGGAGTGTGTGCAAAATGAAACAAAAAAAAATGAAAGGAATGTGCCTTAAAGAGGGCTCAGTTTGAAGGGCCAGGGATGTGTGGAGTCTAGGAAAAGGAATACCCTAAGTCTAATTCATATTCTTCTAATAGCTCCTTCTCATTTGGGCATCTTAGAAATGGACTCTTCCATTCATCTCTAAAGTGGTTACCAACCTCTTTCTTTTTTTTTTTTTTTTTTGCTTCCAGTTGCTGGGGCTCAGTGCCCTACAAGTCCACAGCTCCTGGCAGCCATTTTTTTTCTGATCTTTTTTTTATTAGATACGATAGAGAGAAATTGAGAAAGGATGGGAAGATAAAGAAGAGGAGAGACAGATACCTGCAGACATGCTTTACCTCTGGCAAAGCAGACTCCATGCTGGTGGGGAGTGGGGCCTGAACCCAGGTCCTTGCAGTTGATGATATGTGTGCTTAACTGGGTGCACCACCACCAGGCCCAGTTTCCATCCTTTTAAGTCAAGTATTTTATTTACTTATTAGCACAAGAATAAAGAGGAGGGGAAGGGGAGAAAGACCAGAGCATCACTCTAACACATGGGATGCTAGGGGTTGAGCCTGAGACCTCATGTTTCCAAGTTTAATACTCTTGTCATTGTGCTGCCTCTTCCTGGGACTTTTCCTATTTTTATTGTATCTAAATGTTGTATTTTTAAAAATACACTGTCAGCTGAAAGTAATAAGGAGGATGACTATGTAGAAAAGGCACAACAGCATTCAAATATTTTAAATGAGTTACTTTTTGATAAGCAAAGACTAACAGAGAAAAAGCAAATAATAATAATAACAGTAGCTATGACAGGCACTGTTGGAGTACGTATTACTCATTTATCTTTAAAGAATTGCGTAAGTGAAGTACTAATTCTCATTTTGCAGATAATAAATAACACAAGACATTGCTGCCATAGGCAGTAGAGCCAAATCTAGAACCCAGTTAGGTATTATAGAATCTATACGCCTAATTTTTTTTTAATTTTTTTTTATTTAAGAAAGGATTAATTAACAAAAACATAGGGTAGGAGGGGTACAACTCCACACAATTCCCACCACACAATCTCCATAACCCACCCCCTCCCCTGATAGCTTTCCCATTCTCTATCTCTCTGGGAGCATGGACCCAGGGTCATTGAGGGTTGCAGAAGGTAGAAGGTCTGGCTTCTGTAATTGCTTCCCCGCTGAACATGGGCGTTGACTGGTCGGTCCATACTCCCAGTCTGACTCTCTCTTTCCCTAGTAGGGTGTGTCTCTGGGGAAGCAGAGCTCCAGGACACATTGGTGGGGTCTTCAATCCAGAGAAGCCTGGCCAGCATCTTGGTGGCATCTGGAACCTGATGATTGAAAAGAGAGTTAACATACGAAGCCAAACAAATTGTTGAGCAATCATGGACCCAAAGCTTGGAGTAGTGGAGAGGAAGTGTTAGGGAGGTACTTACTGCAAACTCTAGTGTACTTCTGCTTTCAGGTATGTATTTTGCAGTAGTTTATGGATACGTGTGAACATAAGCTCTCACTCACAGAAACTGGTGTATATCTAGGTTATGGGACTTTGTTAGAAAGTGAAGCACCTGAGATGAAATTAGAGTGTACTGTAAAAGGAAAGGTCTCACCCAAGTAATGAAGCTGAAGGGTTGTCATTCCACACGTGAAGTCTCTGGACACAGTCTGAGGTGAAGCATATTGAGGTGGCAATCGTTGTGTTGGTTAGGTTGTGATCGGCAGATGCAATATTATTTGCTATGGATTGGGAGACGCATACGGGAAAGTGGGCCCTATCCCAAGGTTCCAGGACTGGGGGAAGTAGAGGCTCTATAGTGGAGATGTGAGGTTCCTGCTGTCTTAAGGTTCAAAAAGACAATCGATACTTAATGTTATCATCACATTATTTGGTAATTGGGTTAACTTTGAAAAGTCCTTTTGTTAGGGTTTGCTGTACAGTATCCAGTATCTTGTATATAGCTGTGCTATTGGATGCTTCTAATCTACTTGGTCTAGGCTTTTGAGAGAGTCCGCATATCAAATACACAGCCTATATATTAAAAAGATTCAGTTTGTGTTTTGAAAAACTTTGAGACATACAATTGATTTTCCCCCTCTCATATTAATTAACTACTGATTTATATGTCTACATTTTGCTAGGAGTGTACATAAACACCATTCCCACCACCAAAAGACTGTGACCCATCCCTCCCACCCACTCCCACCCCCCACTGGTCCAGGAAGCTGCATGTCTACCCCTCACCACAGGGTTTTTACTTTGGTGCCCTACTTACAATTTGATCAGGTCCTGCTTTTAGTTTCCCTTTCAGATCTTCTTAGTCAACTTCTGTTGATGAGTGGGATCATCCCATACTCATCTTTATCTTTCTGACTTAGCTCACTTAACATAATTCCTTCTAGCTCTGTCCAAGATGGGTCAGAGAAGGTGGGTTCATTGTTCTTGATAGCTGCATAGCTTTCCATTGTGTACATATACCACAGCTTTCTCAGCCACTCATCTGTTGTTGGGCACCTGGGTTGCTTCCAGGTTTTAGCTATTATGAATTGTGCTGCTATGAACATAGGAGTACACACCTCTTTTTGGTTGGGTGTTATGGAGTCCTTGGGGTATAACCCCAGGAGAGGAATTACTGGATCATATGGAAGGTCCATGTCTAGCCTTCTGAGAGTTTTCCACAGAGGCTGTACCAATTTACATTCCCACCAGCAATGTAAAAGGGTTCCTCTGTCCCCACATCCTCTCCAGCATTTGTTGCTGCTGTCCTTTTTGATGTATGCCATTCTTACAGGAGTGAGGTGGTATCTTAGTGTTGTCTTAATTTGCATTTCTCTGACAATCAGTGACCTAGAGCAATTTTTCATATGTTTGTTAGCCTTTTGGATCTCCTCTGAGGTGAATGTTCTGTTCATATCCTCTGCCCATTTTTGGATGGGGTCATTTGCTTTTTTGGTGCTAAGTTTGCTGAGCTCTTTATATATTTTGGTGATTAGTTTCTTGTCTGATGTCTGGCATGTGAAGATCTTCTCCCATTCTGTGAGGAGTCTCTCTGTTTGTTTAATAGTTTCTTTGGATGTACAGAAGCTTTTCAATTTGATGTAGTCCCATTGGTTTGTTTCTGCTTTAGTCTTCCTTGCAATTGGGTTTGATTCATCAAAGATGTCCTTGAGGTGTAGGTGGGAAAGTGTTTTACCAATGTTTTCCTCTAAGTATTTGATTGTTTCTGGTCTGACATCTAGGTCTTTGATCCATTTGGAGTTGATTTTTGTTTTAGGTGAGATAAAGTGGTTCAATTTCATTCTTCTGCATGTTTCAACCCAGTTTTCCCAGCACCATTTATTGAAGAGAGCCTCCTTTTTCCATTTAATCCTTTGGGCCCCCTTATCAAAGATTAGATGTCCGTAGGTGTGGGGATTTATTTCTGGACTTTCAATTCTGTTCCACTGGTCTGTGTGCCTATTTTTGTTCCAGTACCATGCTGTTTTGATGATGATGGCTTTATAATATAGTTTAAGGTCTGGGAGTGTGATCCCTCCATTTATGTTTCTTTTCCTCAAGATGGTTTTGGCAATTCTAGGTGTTTTCAGGTTCCAGATAAATGACTGTAGTGTTTGTTCTATTCTCTTAAAGAAGCTTGGTGGAACTTTGATGGGTATTGCATTAAATTTGTATATGGCTCTGGGGAGAATATTCATTTTGATGATATTTATTCTTCCAATCCATGAGCATGGGATATCTTTCCATTTCTTGGTATCAGTTTCTATTTCCTTGAGTAGCGACTCATAGTTTTCAGCATACAAGTCTTTCACTTCTTTGGTCACCTTTATTCCTAGGTATTTGGTTGATTTTGCTGAAACAGTAAATGGGAGTGATTTCTGGATGTCTTCTTCTTCAGATTTAGTGTTTGCATAAAGAAATGTCACTCATTTTTGTACATTGATTTTGTAGCCTGATACCTTGCTATATTGCCTAATAACTTCCAGTAATTTTCTGCTGGATTCTTTAGGTCTTTCTATGTATACTATCATATCATCTGCAAATAGTGAGAGCTTGACTTCTTCCTTTCCAATCTGTATTCCTTTGATTTCTTTCTCTTGACTGATTGCTATGGCAAGAACTTCCAATACTATGTTGAAGAGTAATGGTGACAGTGGACAGCCCTGTCTAGTCCCCGATCTGAGGGGCAATGCTTTCAGCTTCTGTCTATTGAGTATGATGTTGGCTGTAGGTTTGCTATATAAAGACTCCACTATCTTGAGGAATTTCCCATCTATTCCCATTTTTTGTAGAGTTTTGAGCATGAATGGGTGTTGGATCTTGTCAAAGGCTTTCTCTGCATCTATTGAGATAATCATGTGGTTTTTGCCTTTGCTTTTATTGATGTGGTGAATGACATTGATTGACTTACGGATGTTGAACCAGCCTTGCATTCCTGGGATGAATCCCACTTGGTCATGATGAACAATCTTTTTGATATGTTGCTGTATCCGGTTGGCCAAGATCTTGTTTAATATTTTGGCATCTATGTTCATCAGAGATATTGGTCTGTAGTTTTCCTTTTTTGTTCTGTCCCTATCAGCTTTTGGTATCAGGGTGACGTTGGCTACATAGAAGGTGGAAGGGAGTATTCCTGTTTCTTCAATCTTATGGAATAGTTTAAGAAGTATGGGTATTAACTGTTTCCTGAAAGTTTTGTAGAATTCGTTTGTGAAGTCATCTGGTCCAGGACTTTTGTTGTTGGGGAGATTCTTAATAACGGTTTCAATTTCTTTGTCTGTGATTGGTGCATTTAGATTTTGTAGTTCTTCTTGGTTCAGTTTTGGAAAGGCATATGTTTCTAGGAATTGTTCCATTTCTTCCAGATTCTCTAGCTTGGTGGCATATAGTTCTTTATAGAAGTTTCACAGGATTCTCTGGATTTCTGTGGTGTCAGTTGTGATATCTTCTGCATCGTTTACAATTCTATTAATTTGAGTCTTCTCTCTTTTTTGTTTGGTGAGTCTGGCTAGGGGTTTGTCAATTTTGTTTAATCTTTCAAAGAACCAACATTTGGCTTCATTGATCTTTTGTATGGTTCTTTTATTTTCGATGTTGTTTATTTCTGCTCTAACTTTAGTGATTTCTGTCCTTCTGAATGCTTTAGGGTTCCTTTGTTCCTCTTCCTCTAACTCCTTGAGGTGTGCAGTAAGGTGGTTCATTTGAGCTTCTTCTTGGTGTTTAATATGTGACTGTATGGCTATAAGTTTCCCTCTCAGTACTGCTTTAGCTGTGTCCCAAATATTTTGATAGGTTGTGTCTTCATTTTCATTAGTTTCCAGGAATATTTGAATTTCCTGCTTGAGTGAGTCTCTGACCCAGTGCTTCTTAAGGAGTATGTTGTTTAGTTTCCAAATTCTGTGACTTTTAATAATTTTCTGTTTGTTCTTAAATGTTAGTTTTACTCCACTGTGGTCTGAGAAGATACTTGGGATGATTTCAATGCTCTTGAATTTATTGATGCTGTCTTTGTGGCCTAACATGTGGTTTATCCTTGAGTATGTGTTATGTGGATTTGAAAAGAAGGTGTATTCCAGTTTTTTGGGGTGGAGGAGTCTGAAAATGTCCAAGAGGTCTAGTCTGTCAATCTCTTCATTCAATTCTCTTGTATCTTTATTGGTTCTCTGCTTTGTTGATCTGTCTAAGTGTGAGAGTGGGGTATTGAAGTCTCCCACTATTATTGTATTACTATTGATGTATTTTCGAAATTCTTTCAGTAGGTACTTGATGTATTTAGATGGTCCCTCATTGGGTGCATAAATGTTAATAACTGTTAAGTCTTCTTGGCTGATTGATCCTCTAATCATTATGTAATGTCCTTGCCTATCTTTTATTACTTTATTTAATTTAAAATCTATCGTGTCTGAGATGAGAATGGCTGTTCCTGCCCTTTTTTGTGGTCCGTTAGCCTGTATGATAGTTTTCCATCCTTTCACTTTAAGTCTGTGTTTATCTTGTTGTGACAGATGGGATTCTTACAAGCAGCATATGGTTGGGTTATGTTTTCTGATCCATCCCCCCACCCTGTGCCTTTTGATGGGTGAGTTTAAGCCATTGATGTTTATTGATATTATGGATTTAATGTATTGTAGTGCCATTGTTCAAAAAAAAATTTTTGTTTGCTCTGATATATTGCTAGTATTATAGTGATGTTCTTGTTTATAAGAGGTCTTTTAGAACCTCTTTCAGGGCCGGCTTGGTGAAGATTGCCTCCTTTAACTGTTGTTTATCTAAGAAGGTTTTGATACCTCCATCTAGTTTGAATGAAAGTCTAGCAGGATATATTATCCTTGGTTGAAACCCTTTTTCATTCAGGGCTTGATAGATATCTTGCCATTCCCTTCTGGCTTTTAGAGTTTGAGTGGAGAAGTCTGCAGATAATCTTATGGGTTTTCCCTTGTATGTGACTTTTTGTTTCTCTCTTGCAGCCTTTAGGATCCTTTCTTTATCCTTACTTCTTCTCATTGTGACTATTATGTGTCTTGGTGTCTTCAGGTCTGGGTTGATTCTGTTTGGAACTCTCTGGGCCTCTTGAATCTCGATGTCCTTTCTGTTATTCAGGTCTGGGAAGTTTTCTTCTATTATTTCCTCTAGAATGTTTGCTTCCCCTTCCTCTCTTTCTTCCTCTGGCAGGCCAATTATACGAATGTTACTTCTTTTGAGATCATCCCATATGTCTCTGCTGTTGTTTTCAGTGTCTCTCAATCTCTTTTTAAGCTCTTTCACCTCTTTCTTCGTTTTCTCTAGCTCATCCTCTGTCTGACTAATTCTGTTTTCTGCTTCTGTTAGTCTGCTTTCCCTTGCCTCAGCTTCTTTCTTCATTACAGCTATTTCAGCTTTCAGTTCTCTAATTTCCTCAAGATAATCAGTATTTTCCTTGGGGGTCTCAACTGTTGTTTCCCTAATACTGCCATTCCTTTCCTCCAATGTTGTTTTCATTTCTGTGATTAATAAGTTTATTATTGCTTGCATACTTTTCTTATCTATGGTTACTTCTGACTGATTTGTAGTTTCTTCTGGGCTCTTGTCTTCATTCATTGGAGTAGCAGTTTTATTTGTTTTTGATCTACCCATTTTTATGATTTATGTGTTTCTTTTTTTTTATGCTCTGTTGTTCCTCAGTTGTTGTGTCTTGAGTACAAGTAACACTGTACTAAATACCTTTATGACAATTGCACTCACCAACCTCAGGAATTACAGTAGCAACTGAAGCAAGTATTGAAGTAGTTTAATCGTTACCAGTTAGCCAAACAATTTCTCTAGTCCTTGAAAAAATAGTAACCAAATCCCAGTGAAGAAAGAGAAAAGAAAGAAAGGATAGCAAGAATAGACAGTTATGCAAATCTGCTATCCACTGTATATTCTAGGGGTAACAAGAGGGGAAAGGGAACTAGAGCAGAGATACACACATAGAGAGTTCACTCTGAGTCAGATTTCTTCCCCAAAATAATTCACAAATTCAGAAAGGCAAAGAAGAAGGAAGTTTATGACAAGATTTAAAAAAAGAGAGAGAGACAAGAGAGAGAAAAGGGAAAAGATAAGAAAAAGAGCTGTAATTAAAGAGCAGTAAAAGGAAATTCCCAAATGTGTATCAGTGAATTCAAATAAGCACACTGTTTGTTGGTGTGGGGGCTGGGGGGTGTGACTTTGGAAGCTGTAGGATTAAGGAAGAAGGGATGACAAGAATGAGAAAAAGAAAAAAAAGAGAGAAAAAAGAAAAAGATAAGAAAAAGAACAGTCATAAAAGGGCAGTGAAAGGAAAGGGTTTTTTTTAATGTATTTATTTTTAATTACTTAATTAGCTATGCGGGGTGAGGTGGGGAGTGGGTTGGCTACTTAGAAAGAAAAAAGGCCAGAGGTTTCAGAAGGGTATAGACTTAGAATTAATGATACTCCCTGGTGGGACAGGAATTTGGTAAAGAAATGGAGCTCCTAGCAGGGGATCCTGCTAGGAGCTGGTCCCCAGGGACTCGTTATGGGGGGGGGAGGGGCGGGAAGGAGGTATGCTTGAAAATTAAAAGGAAGAAAAAAAAAATTTTCCCCTTTTTTCCCTACTCTAATTCTTAACCCAAATTAAGTTATAGTCACCTCCTTGGTGTTACCGCTAGGACCCCTTATTGGCTGGCCTGCTAAAGGCAGAAAATCCTACCGTTTCCAGCAGATGTGGTCAGAGCTCAGCCACTAGCAGCTTCTCAGTCCGCCATCTTCCGCCTAACTTTTTTATTTTTGCTTCCGGTGTTATCGCTGGGGCTTGGTGCCCACACTACAAATCCACTGCTCCTGGTAGCTATTTTTGTCCCCTTTTGTTGCCCTTGTTGTTTTATCATTGTTGTCGCTATTATTATTGTTGCTGGTGTTGTTGTTGGATAGGACAGAGAAATCCAGAGAGATGGGGAAGACAGAGAGAGGGAGAAAAAGGTAGACACCTGCAGACCTGCTTCACCCCTTGTGAAGCGACCCCCCCTGCAGGTGGGCAGCTGGGGCTGGAACCGGGATCCTTACTCCAATCCTTGCACTTGGTGCCATGTGCACTTAATCCACAGTGCTACTGCCTGGCCCCCTATGCTACTAATGTCTACATTTATCTGTGAGACACAGACTCTCTCATTAACTCACCTTAGCAAGCATCTTCACTTTACCACCTCAGAATCCCAAGGGAAGTCCAGAATTCAAGGAAAATTTCACTCTAAAAATCCACAACATAAACTAGTTTATTACAGATTACAGAGGACACTGCACCTTAAAACGCTTACAGGGCCCACAAAATATCTCACCCAGATGGTGTGCCTTGCTTTGCCATACCCACAACAAAGATTCAAGCCAGACTTCCATCTTCCATTCAAGCCAGACTTCCATCCAGACAAGAAAAGAGAAGAGAGAGGAGGGGAGAGAAGAGGAGAGGAGGGGAGGGGAGAGGGGAAGGGAGGGGAGGGGAGAGGGGAGGGGAGAAGGGAGGGAAGGGGAGAAGGGAGGGGAGGGGAGAAGGGAGGGGAGGGGAGAAGGGAGGGGAGGGGAGAGGGGAGGGGAGAGGGGAGGGGAGGGGAGGGGAGGGGAGAGGGGAGGGGGAGGGGAGGGGAGGGGAGAGGGGAGGGGAGGGGAGGGGAGAGGGGAGGGAAGAGGGGGACAGGGGAGGGGGGGAGGGGAAGGTAGAGGGGAGGGGAGGGGAGAGGGGAGGGGAGAGGGGACAGGGGAGGGGAGGGGGAGGGGAGGGGAGAGGGGACAGGGGAGGGGAGGGGGAGGGGAGGGGGAGGGGAGGGGGGAGGGGAGAGGAGAGGAGAGGAGAGGAGAGGAGAGGAGAGGAGAGGAGAGGAGAAGCAACTGTCCTGGTATAATCTGACTTTGATGGTCATGTAGATGATAAAATCTATGTAGGGATGGGGGGGCAACATGAAAATCTTCAAACTGTTCAGCCACCAGACAAGGAAATTATTTCCATTCTGTAAAGCCTGAGCTATTCAAGAAGCAAAGGGGCTATAAGAGGATGCAGCTTGGGGAAGCGGGCAAGAGGATATGGCAACCCAGTACATGATGGCAGAAGACGGCTTCAGTTAATGGTGTGAGCGGTGCATGGAAACCTATCACAGGGAGATTAGAAATTATATTAAAGTGACAGCTAGCTTATAAATTATTATCTTCTCCAATAAAGTCATAAAAAGAGGATAATGCTTAGTAAAACTAGTTACATAAAGTATATGGCATGGCAAGTGTAAGGAAGTATAATCTCAGTAGTTGCTAGAACACTTGGCCCCTGACCTCATTTTCAGGTTCTAATCCCATATTAATTTGCAAGGTTGCTTTATAAAGAAAAGAGTTAGAAAATACTATTATCCCTTTGGGAAGCAGAGCACAGATCTGGGAATTCAGAGCCGTGGGTCTGTCCTGGTAAATAGCTGTTAGGGCCCTTCATATCTGATATTTCCTCCCCCCACCCACCCAAGCCTGCCATTTCTGAACAACTGTGAAATCCTCTGAGATTAAAAATAAAGGTGGGTGGTTGGGAAGGGGGCTTCCACATCTAAAGACTAAAAGTCAGCCTCATGAAATTGGTATGGGTTTTAGAACTCAGCTGTCACTCACTACTTATGTGATCATCATAGCCAAGTTAACTGTCCTCTCTGAACAATGTTTCCTCATTCATTTAAAAGGGTTAATACTAATAGTAAATTCTGTCTTTTAAGAGTATAAAAATAACTAAATGAGTTTTTTTCTTTTTTTTTTAAATGAGTTTTCAATATAGGGGTCCGGCAGTGGTACACCTGGTAGAGCATACAAGTTATTATAATGAGCAAGGACCCAAGTTCAAGCCCCTGGTTCCCACGTGCAGGGGGAAAGCTTCAAGGTGTTAAAGCAGAGTTGCAGATGCCTCTCTTTCTCTCTCTACCTCCCCTCTGTTTTTCTCTGTCTTTATCCAAAAAAATGAATAAATAATTATCTTTGAAAAATGTAAAGTATCACTAAGCAGAACTTGGACTGGAGTTGGTGTATTGCACCAAAGTAAAAGACTCTGGGGTGAGGTGGGATGGGGTAGGAGGAGTGTTCAGGTCCAGGAACATGATGGAGAGGAGAACCTATGAGGGTTGAACTTGTATGTAGAAAACTGGGACATGTTATGCTTGTACAAACTATTGTATTTTACTGTCAATTGTAAACCATTAGTCTCCCAATAAAGAAATTACTAAAAAATTATATATACATTAAAAAGTAAAAAAATTAAAACATAAAGTATCTGGAACATACTGCTGCTAAGTGGTAATTACTGTGCATGTGCGCCAGTCATTATTTTTCAGGTGAGCCTTATATAAACATCTCACATCTCAAAGAAATTTTTTAAAATACCAATAGCATCTATCATAGAACTGAACACATAAATAGCAACTAGCATTAGCTATGGGAGCAGCACCAGCTGCAGCAAAATCAGTCACAGCAGCATCAGCTATAATCATTATTAGGCCAGCAGGTAGCAGCAACAATAATAGCAGTAGCAACAACAGTAAGGCAGCAGTAGCAATAATTGCAATGCAGTCCCAGCCTGTTCCTTCTTATGGATTGACTATCCTTATGCCAAGATTAAGTCTCCTGTGGAAATATGCACTGATTTATAAGCACTGGGTCAATAGGAAATTGGTCAAATCCTGCAAATTGAGAAAATCCAAATGCCAATGAATGCTAAATACAGTTTTCTCCATATTCAACATGTAAGTTGTTATCATCAATGGAATCAAATGAAGCACCTATTTGTCACTATTAAAAGGAGAATGAAGTCAGAAGAAAGCTCAACCAGAGGGCACATGCCTCGCAATATTTGGGGCCCAGGTTTAAATATGAGTGCCAAAGCATCAGGAGAAGCTCGCGCTCTCTCTCTCTCTCTCTGAAATAAAAAAAAATGAAAAAGTCAACCTAGAAGCAATGAGATTACACACATACAAGACCCCAGCACCATAAAATAGTTAAGTAAGCAAAATATTAGGGAGTAGCTGATGGCTCACCTGGCAGAGCACACACGTTACCATGCACAAGGTCTGTGTTTAAGTCCTGAGCCACATGTATGAGTACCTGAAGGAGGGAAGCTTCAAAGCAGCAGAGTGGGACCGCATTATCTCTCTCCCTCTGTTTCTCACTCTCCCTACCCCTCTCCTTTTCCCTTTCTCTCACTACCTATCTAGGAAGACAGATAAATGACCATTGGGAATGGTAGAGCCCCATGTAATAATCCTAACAGAAATAAATAAATAAAGCTAAAAGGAGAAAATAATAATGAAAGAAGTTTAAAAATTTTTTTGAACAGAGGCTAGCCTGTCTGGTTAACAAATACATGCAGATGGGGAAATTGCATAATGGTTATGCAAAATACTTTTATGATGAGGCTCTCAAGTCCCAGGTTCAGTCCTCAGAAGCACCATAAACCAGAGCTGACCAATGCTCTATTCTGTCTATCTCTGTCTCTGTTTCTCTGTGTGTGTGTGTCTGTCTTCCTGTAGCTCTCTTTCATTAAAATAAATATAAAAAGGAAATGCATGTATATAGATACTAGCACACATCTGAAAACATACATACAACACTCAGCACAAAGAAAAATAATATATCATAATGACATCACACTGTAAAATAAACATTCTAATGTAATAATTCAAAGGAATTAAGATATGTCAAGAAGATTGTTACTTACCAGTACTGGACAGTATGTTTTGTTAATGTGAACTAGGGACAACAATCTTCTCTCAGAGAACAAACCAGTTAAAAGCCTGGTGAGCTCACCATAACCCAGAACTTTCCTCTTTCCTTAGCAATAGGAAATCAGAGGTCACTAAGAAGGCTCCATTTGGCTTAACACCAATGGGAGAAGAGTTTTTGCTCAGAACTCTCTAAGGAGACAAGCAAAGGAATAGAAAGCTTAGCCCTCTTCTGCTTTGCAAGGAATAAACACAGGTAATGATCTTGGCAATGTGTTGAAGAAAGTGGCCACAGAGCAAAATCTGTCATCTCCAATCCATCACCATGTCCCCTAGGTCAATCAGGGCTCAGAGATCTTAAAATTTCCCTTGGCCCACCCAGGAACAGATTTCCTGATTCTAGATTCCTAACATTGCCAAGTTTACTATTTGCCAACAATGGGCCTCAGATGCATAATGGAAAAATACAGACTCTGGTGGCATTAAATAGCTGTGTACTAACAAACATACATCAAATGGCTGATAAGTCAGGGTCTGAGTTAGTGGTTTTATAAGCCTAATAACATGGTTACTTCATAGTAATCTCTTCATTGGTAGGGGAGAAAAAACATCCTAGCAGTCTACTCAGGAGATGGAAGAGTGGATAAGGTGTTAGATTCCCAGGTGTGAAATCTTCATTTTGATATATAGCATCTCATGTCCCTCTCCCTCCCTGTCTCTCATTAATAAATAAATAAATCTTAAAAAAAAAAAAAAACTACCCTCAGAGTCAGGGTAAAGCAGTGGGGCACCTGGCTGAGTGTACTTATTACCATGTATGAGAGCACAGGTTCAATCCCCAGGTCCTCACCTGCAGTGGGGACAGCCTCACAGGCAGTGGAGCAGTGTTGCAAGCATCTCTTTTTCTCACTTTCTCACTCCCCTTTCTATTTCTCCCTGTCTCTAGCAGAGAAAAAAAATGCCACTGAGAGTGGTGAATAACCATCATGCAGGCACCCAGCCCCAACTATAACCTAGTAGAGAACAAAATTTAAAACACCCTTATCTTTTTTTTTTTCTTTTCTTTTTTGGTTCCAGAAGCAGAAATGCTGACAGTAGGCAGTGAAATAGCAGAGAGAATGGAGTAAACCAGCAGAAACTGAGACAACCTAGAAAAGTTAAGAAAGAAAACTATGCCCACTCCCACCACACATATCCACTAGTTAACAAAATTATGAGATTTGGAGTTACTTGCTAGTTTGTTTGAGCAGAATCCTCATCCTAAAAAATAGGAGTAATGGAGGACCAGTGGAGTAGCTCACTTGGACAATATACTGCTTATCCATGGGTGGTGATAAACCTGGTTGAGCGCACATGTTACAATGTGCAAGGACCCAGGTTCAAACCCCTGGTCCCCACCTGCAGGGGGAAAGCTTTGCGAGTGGCGAAGCAGTGTTTCAGATGTCTCTCTGTATCTATCCCTCTCTATCTTACCTTCCCTCTTGATTTCTGGCTTTCTCTATTCAACAAACAAGTAAAGATAATTTTTTTTTTTTTTTTACAAAAGGAAGCTTTGTTGCTCTGGCCTCTCTTCTCTGTCTCTGTGTCTATCTCTATCTAAAAACAAAACTGAAAAAAAAAAACTAAAAATAGACCTAATGGCAATCCAAAAAACACTCTGCAATTCTAAAGCACTATATAAACTATAAACATTTCTTGTTCTTTTTGCTGCTACTTTTTTTTTCCTTGCTGCCAGTTTCATGGGATCTCATGCCTGCATGATTCTACTATTCCTGGCAGATGATTTTTTTTCTTTCAGATAGTGAGTGACAGGCAGAACAGGAAAATGAGAAACATGCAGGAAGGAGGAGAAACACCACAGCATGGCTTCATTGTTTATGAAGTCTCCACCTTGAGAGATACTCCCAAGTGGTGGCCAGGGAAGCTCAAACCTGGGTCCTTTATGCTTCGGGAGGTGTGTGCTCTACCACGTGAACCATATTCTGACCGCCTCTCTTTGTTATTATTACTAAAAGAATACTTACTATTCAGACTCAATACTCTGTAAATTATATTTTACTCTTTTATTTTGTGTTAGGTAGTTAATGGTCTATGTGGTTTCTTCATTGAACTTTAGAACACTTATTTGTCATGCCAAACACATTACAACCAAACTCTAAACCAATCACACTCACAGAGGATGGCAGGGGCAAAATGCTTTTAAAATACTGTCTTTCTTTTAATAAGGTTCTTTCTTTTAAGAAGGTTTTTTTGGGGGGGTGTTTGCTTTATTTTGTTTTAGTTACAGTTACATGACCTAGAGAACTTTCAGAACAAAGAATACTTATGCTCTAAGTAGAATTTCTGTTTCCACCTATTACACACAAAGAAACACCTCTCCTGCAGTTTAGGATACAGTGTTTTGCTCTTTCTTTCAGTCATCACATTTCAGTAATACAAAAGTTTAGATACAAAAGTCTTCTGACACTACTGAACTATCAATATGTAGTCAGCACCAGGCTCAGGCAATGTAAGCACAATGTGAATTCTAGATACCCCTAAGGCTTTCCAAGGCTTGGTGGGCAAAGTCAGTTGGGAGGTATAGGTTTCCCCTAGAAGTACTGGATGTGCTCAACCTTGAACAAAATACAGGGACTCATAAACCCAACCCAAACGGGAAGAAAAACTTGGTTCTCTCTGGGTCTGGGGAAAGGTTTTTTTTTACCTCCAGGGTTGTTGCTGGGGCTCAGTAACTGCACTACGAATCCACTGCTCCTAGAGGCTATTTTTCCCTCTTGTTGCTGTTATTATTGTTGTTGTTGTTGTTGTTGGATAGGACAGAAAAAATCGAGAGAGGAGAGGAAGACAGATAGACACCTGCAGACCTGCTTCACTGCTTGTGAGGCAAGCCCCTGCAGGTGGGAAGATGGGGGCCCAAACTGGGATCCTTAACACTGGTCCTTGCACTTTCTGCCATGTGCACTCAACCCACCACGCTACCACCCAGTCCCCCTGGGGAAAGATATTCTTAGATTCTTATGAGCAGATATACTCAGAACCTTCTATGGTACAGTTAGCTGGCCTATGGTAGAGAAGCACGCAGGAAACTAGGCAGGTAGGCACAAGAAAATACCCCTGAAGATGCCCTAGAGTCTTGTACTCTGAAGGTATCAATACTATTTTTTTTTTTTTGCCTCCAGGGTCATTGCTGGGGCTCGGTGCCTGCACCATGAATCCACTGCTCCTGGAGGCCATTTTTCCCCCTTTTGTTGTCCTTGTTGTTGTAGCCTTGCTGTGGTTATTATTGTTGTTTATGTCGTTCATTGTTGGATAGGACAGAGAGAAATGGAGAGAGGAGGAGAAGACAAGAGAGGGGGAAAGAAAAATAGACACCTGCAGACCTGCTTCACCGCCTGTGAAACAACTCCCCTGTAGGTGGGGAGCTGGGGGCTCAATCCGGGATCCTTAAGCTGGTCCTTGAGCTCTATGCCATGTGAGCTTAACCCTCTGTGGCTACCGCCGACCCCCAAGATATCAATACTATTACGAGCTTAATTGCAGCATCAAAAAAAATCATTATGTTGAAGTCCTAATCTCCAGCATAACTATATAGTTATGAATTGCTTAATCACTGGCACACAGTCCAAGAATGTGCCACTAGATGACTTCACTGTACACATTGAGTCCATATATTATAGCCTGCTGGGACCACTTTTGTACAGAGGTTCATCACCAACTAAAATGTCCTTAAGCAACGAATATTTAGAGACAGGACCTATAAGAAGGTAATTAAGATTAAATGAATTCATAAGATTGAGGCCTTGACTGGAAAGAATTAGTGTCCTTATAAAAAGAAAGCTTATGGGAGTCAGGCGGTAGCGCAGCTGGTAAAGCGCACGTGGCGCAAAGCACATAAGGTTTCTGGTTCGAGCCCCCGGCTCACCATCTGCAAGAGAATTGCTTCACAAGCAGTGAAGCAGGTCTGCAGGTGTCTATCTTTCTCTCCCCCTGTCTTCCCCTTCTCTCTCCATTTCTCTCTGTCCTATCCAATAATGACGACATCAATAACAACAATAATAATTACAGCAACAATGAAAAAGAACAAGAGCAACAAAAGGGAAAGTAAATAAATAAACTTTAAAAAAATTTTTTTAAAAAAGAAAAAAAAAGAAAGCTTACGGGGGGCAGGTGGTAGCACAGCGGGTTAAGTGCACATGGCACAAAGCGCAAGGACCAGCCTAAGGACCCCAGTTCGAGCCCCAGCTCCCCATCTGCAGGGGGGAGTGTCGCTTCACAAGGGGAAAGGCAGGTCTGCAGGTGTCTATCTTTCTCTCCCCCTCTCTGTCTTCCCCTTACTCTCTCCATTTCTCTCTGTCCTATCCAACAATAATGATAGCAATAACAAGAATAACAAGGGCTACAAAAAGAAAAAAACAGCCTCCAGGAACAATGGATTTGTAGTGCAGGCAACAAGTCCCAGCAATAACCCTGGAGGCAAAAAAAAAAAAAAGCTTATATTCTGTTCCTGTGTGCCATGTGAAGACACAGCAAGAAGGTAGACAACTATAAATCAGCAAGATGGCTCTTATCCTCTCCCTCTCCCCCTCTTCCTCTCAGTTTCTATCCTATCAAAAAATTAATTAATTGATTAATCAAAAAAATGTCCACTGGATGTGTTATACAGGCATCAGGCACCAGCAATAACTTTGGTGATAATAGAAGTAAATAAATTCCCTAAAGGAGTGAGTATCCTTATTTTCTTCAAGAAATCACCCTTTGGGCCATAAAGATAGCATATTGGTTATGCAAAAGACCTTAATGCCTGAGGTTAAATACCCTGAACTACCATAAACTAGAGGTAAGAAGTGCTCTGACTTAAAAAAAAAAAAAAGTCCTTTGTTCTCTAGCCATGTGGTTTTAGTGAACTTATTACAACTCTAGTTACACAGACTATGGAGGTGTCTCTAAATGACTCAAATAACATCATATCTCATCCCTGTAGCTATACTGATTACTTCCAGAATGACATATGATCTAGACAGAAGGAAAGAAATGTGGTTAGTCTTCCTCTTGAATTAGTTTTCAAGGAAATGAAGACACAAAGCAAGACAGTAGAACTGATACCCAGAATTAGCAAGCCCAGAGACAGATCCTCCTGGTAATCTTGGAGCACTGGAAGCTCAGCCTACCTGTGGACTTACAAAACGCTCCCATCTTGTTTATATTTTTTATATTTTATATTTTTCTGGGATGAGTTTTGTAGCACTTGCAATCTAGACAATCCTAATAGACACATGCTACACTTGACCTGTTCTCCTGTTTTTCTAGACTAAGTCAGGCTGGGTCAGAGGAGCCGTGGGTGTCTCCACATTCAACCTCTTCCCAAAGTAACTGGATTTTCACTGATAGGTCAAAAAACTTCCCTGGTGCCTCTGATTAACCGATCTAGCTTACAGCTTCCCTTGCCTGAATGTGTTTCCAGTGTCAGGAGGGCAAGATGCCCATTGTGGGGTAGCTGGAGGGAAATCCCTGGGCTTGAATCTCAGACTTATTGATGTGGTAACATATTTCCACTCTCCTTTTTTTTTTTCTTCACTGTTTGTCAATATTTACCTACTCAAAACCAAGAAAGGGGTATCTTGAGAACTGGGTAGGACTGCAGAGATTAGTTACATAGTCCTTGAAGAAGGCTGAGCAGTCATGCTGGCTCTTTCCTATACTGCCCTGCAGTCCAAGATAAAGTAGTTATGGTCATATCCTACTCTTCTCCAGCACCATTCATATCTTTGTGGTCACAGGCTGATGCTATAAGCTGAATTTTGTCCCCCCACCAAATTCATATGTTCAAGCCCTAAAGCCCATTATTACTATATTTGGATATTGGGCCTGTAAGAAGGATATTATAGGACCTACATTAAAGGTTAGGTGAATTCAGAAGGGTAGAGTCCTAATCTGATGGGACTGAGAGATACTGGAGCTCTATCCATACATGCACTAAGAAGACATCATGGAGAAACACAGAGAAAGAAAAGAGCTGTCAGCAGAAACTAAATCAGCCAAACTTTTATCTTAAGCCTCTGGTTTCCAAAAGTGTGAGAAAATTAATTAAGCCAACTAGTCCAAGGTATTTTGCTATGGTATCTGAGCAGACTATTAAATAGGGGATTATATTTATACTTACCCATAGTTAATTGGGAGTAAACTGTGATGAAGTACTCCAAAAAGTTATCACAATCTTAACCTACATTAAAAATAAATAAATAACATAACATAACATATAACAAAATATCTCACTTGGTAGAATGCACAAGGATACAGGTTTGAGCCCTTGGTCATCATTCAGGAGCACCATGCAAAGGAGAAGCTTCACAGCATGCAGTATAGCAGTGCTTTAGAGAGAGAGAGAGAGAGAGAGAGACTCTATCATCAAGGGAAAAGAGAAGTCCACTGGAGCAATGGAATAGCCCTAGCAAAGCCTTGGTGGCAAGAAAAAGAAACTATTTCTAAATGAAAAAAAAATTGTTCATGAATAACTATTGTCATGTTTCACTCTTTTACACATAAAGTAAAACAGAGGGAAACTGAAATTGCTGGCCTGGAAAAAGAAGGTAGTAGTTTTCAAATTGCAGAGAAATATTTTGATAATCTAACTTTCTAGATACCTCAAAAACTAGAAGTTCAGGGACTAGCAGATATCTCACTTGGTAGAGTGTGTTCTTCACCATGCATGGGACCCTGAGTTCTAGTCCCAGAACCACATGGGATGGCAGAAGAGAAACTGTTCCTCTCCACCTCTCCAAAATTTAAAAAAAATAAATAAATAAAAATAAATGTTCCTGGGAGACCACTCTGAGGCCCATACGTGCATTGAAAGAAAGAAAGAAAGAAAGAAAGAAAGAAAGAAAGAAAGAAAGAAAGAAAGAAAGAAAGAGCACAGCGGGTTAAGCGCAGGTGGCACGAAGTGCAAGGACTGGTGTAAGCATCCCAGTTTGAGTCCCTGGCTCCCCACCTGCAGGGGAGTCGCTTCACAGGCGGTGAAGCATGTCTGCAGGTGTCTATCTTCCTCTCCCCCTCTCTGTCTTCCCCTCCTCTCTCCATTTCTCTCTGTCCTTTCCAATAACAATGACAACAATAGTAACTACAACAAAAAAACAAGGAGAACAAAAGGGAATAAATAAATATTTTTTTAAAAAAGAAAGAAAATCTAGACTAGACTATCAGTAGAAAAAGAAAAGGGGACTTGAACTTAATATTAGAAAGCTATCATAGAGTTGATAAAAGGTTTACATCACTAGGCCATAAAGTACCATGCTACTCAAGACAGACATGCAGAAATTGAGCAAGCATCCATCAGAAGTTTGAAGCAAGTAATTCTCACTGTGAGTCACAAGGCTGAACTATAAAATCTCTATTTCTTCTTGCAACATTATGGTCTTAGAAAACCATGTTTAATAACATTCATTATTAAGAGCCACCTTGCTAATCTCAAGTGCTAGTCACTTACAAATTGTGTGGCTGTAAATAAGCCACTTTAAACCATCTTGCTTCAGTTTCCTCATCTGGAAAAATTAGGTCACAAAGTCTAAGTAAGTTCTATACTGTGGTTAAATTAGTTGACATGTGTAAAAAGCTAGAACAAAACCTGTCCCCTGCAATAAGAGTTACTTAGTTATTATGATTAACTGTGGAATGGCAATTTTTTAATGTTCATCTCATTAAAACTAAAGTAGAATACAAAACTATATATACAATAGTTCTCAAGACTATTATTATATGAAAGAAAAAGCAAGCAATTACAGTTTCCAACTTTTGAGTTCCTACTGCAAACTAGACACTTAATATACATCTCTAATTTTCTAGTAATCAACAAGATGGATATTATCATTCTCATTTTAAATGACAGAATGAAAAAAAATTTTCAGATTATGTAATTTGCAGCTAGTTACAAGACAAGATTAGAATCCCCCTTTGTCATACCCCAAAGGGTAGTTTCTTCCCATTCTAATATCTCAGAATTCCTGTTCCTTTCTGCTATGTAATTTCACTCTTGCCACAGGTGTGGTACACAGAGAAGAACCGGGTGGAAGTTGAACATTAGTCTCGGGAGCCATGTGACCTGGCATCAAGAGATCATTCATTTAGTTACTATGTGATATTAGATAAGTTATTTATTCAGGTCTCAGCTCCTTTATTACAGAATGAAGAGGATTATAATAGTGTCTTTACACAGAAATAACTGGCACAGCAATAAAGAGGTGTCAATAATGAATAAAAGTCATTTTTCTACTAGGTCAACTGGTTGTGTTGATATGACATGTTAGCATTTCTCTAAAATAAAAAACTACATAGCATATTTCCACAAAATTGAATTTTCCTAACACTGAGCTCTTAGGGAAAATCATCAGATTTCTGTTACCCCTGTAGAACTCATATATCCAGTATGTCTTAGTGCTAATGACTCAGTCTTAATCACAAAAAACCAGGTCCTTAGTTGTCCCTTTTCTGCTCACCTACATTACTGGAGGTGGTGGTGGCTATCGGTCCTGTGTTCCAGATAAGGGCATTACCAAGTCTCAGTTTCCATGATTCCAGGCCAACTACAAATCAGAGTGTATAGTCGTTACAGAAATGCTACTTCCTCCATTCTAAAGGTGGTGCAGAGAGCGACTTGCAATCCTGAGGCCCCAAGTTTGATCCCAGGCACCATATATGCCAGAGTGATATTCTGGTTCTCTCTAATTAATTAATTAATTTAAAATATCTAAACAAAAAAAAACTACATCATATATATATGTATATATTCCATTTTATCCAATTGTCATGTTTTTGCCTTGTACCCCTTTCAATGCCTGCTAATGATCTTCCAAACAAATTTGCTATAAGCACTTTTCCGAGCCACTGTTCATTGTTTTTCCATTACATAGTCCCTGATGGTAGCTAAGTAAACTTCACTCTTGTCCCTACTATGGCCAGGAGACAAGACTATGTCCTTGAACTAAAATAATAATAATAGCAACAATAATAATAACAATAATGTGGGAGGGTCGGTAAAGATTGAGTGCTTATTTTCTTCTCTTTCTCTCCCCATCTTCAGCCTCAGGTTAGATATCTAAGAACATCGTCACACATACAATGGGGTTTTACCAGCCAGAAGGTCCAAATTCCATGCCAAAATTGGAGCCCCCATATGGCAAAAAGGGCTGCTGCCATGGGACAGCTGCTAAGCTGAGGCAAAATTCTGTTTGGAACACTGACGGCCGTGAGGGTGTCACCTCCAAGATGTTCAGGGCTCCATCTCCCCCTCCCAGTCTGCCCATTAGGCTTAGAAGCAGGCAAGTAGCATAATCACCCTTACCTCTTCTGGGTCCCTAAGGGGAGGCCTCTCCTCAGGGTGGAGCATCTGTCAGATGACTTCTAGGCATCTGGTTTTAAGCAGACTTTGTTGAAGATGAAATGGTGCCAGTATTGTAGTGTTTGCCTTCCACATGGACATTCACCAGAATAAATTACAAGAGTAGCTGAGCCCACCAAGGATCTGAGTCATACTTGGCTAAAGTGGGTTATCTGGATGCAGGCTCTTTGCTTTACCACGTTTTTTTCCGGTGGACAGTGAAGGCAGTCTTGACTTATTTTTCAGAGTTTAATCTCTTGGCAGACAAGAGTCAGCTTGCTTCCTACACACACACTTGGAAACCTAGAATTATTTTCCCTTTTCCACTCCCCTCTTTTTAATTTCTTCATGCCCTTGTTATTGATGAGATAATAAATAGTCTGTACTTCAAACTCAGTTTTTGGTTAATACTAAAGCAGCAGGAGGTTAGGCAACACTAAGGCCAAGAAGTATCCATTGTATTTAGCACAGTGGGTGTCACCAATAACCAATAACCCCCCAAAATTGTGAAGTTTATTGAATATGATCTCCTCAAGACAAAACTATTAAGAAGTTTAAATGCAAGGAATAACACAAAATAGTGAAGTTCTTATAAGATAATATGGAGGAAGTCGGGCAGTAGCGCAGCGGGTTAAGAGTGCATGTGATGCAAAGTGCAAGGACCAGAGTAAGGATCCTGGTTTGAGCCCCCGACTCCCCACCTGCAGGGGAGTCCCTTCATAAGCGGTGAAGTAGGTCTGCAGATGCCTATCTTTCTCTCCCCCTGTCCTTCTCTCCTCTCTCCATTTCTCACTATCCTATACAACGACAACAAAAAAAAAACAAGGGCAACAAAAAGGGAAAATGAATAAATATAATAAAAAAAGAAGATAATATGGAGTCAAGGGGAGGATGTTTCTTCTTTTCTTTCTTTTTGGTGATTTAATATTTATTTACAAGTTTCAAGGAAAGATGTTTATCCTTGTTTTGAATAATGGGAAATAAAAAAGCATGTTTTCAGATAATGAGCAAGAAGTAAAAAGACTAATGAACAGGGAGATCAGACAGCAGAAAGGTATATGTATGTAGTATTTGCTAACATAGGATCAACATTATATCAGAAATACAGACTGAAAGAAAAAGCACAATTCCTGGGGCCGGATGGTGGTGCACCTGGTTGAGCGCACATGTTACAAGGTGCAAGGACCCATGTTTGAGCCTCCTGGCTCCCACCCACAGGGAGAAAGTTTTGCGAGTGGTGAAGCAGGGCTGCAGGTGTCTCTCTGTCTCTCTCCATCTATATCTCCCCTTTCCCTCTTGATTTCTGGCTGTTTCTATGACCAATAAATAAAGATAATAATTTTTTTAAAAAAGTGGTCTGGGAGGTGGTACAGTAGATAAAGCATTGGACTCTCAAGCAGGAGGTCCTGAGTTTGATCTCCGGCAGCACACGTACCAGAGTGATGTCTCGTTCTTCCTCTATCTCCTCCTTTCTTATTAATAAATAAAATATTTTTAAAAAAAGAAAGAAAAATCAAACTTCCTCAGCAATGCCTAGGTAAAAAGACAAGTCCTAGAGCATACTGATATAAATTTTGGTTACGATTTAAAAAAAGTCCTGGGAGTTGGGCGGTAGCGCAGTGGCTTAAATGCACGTGGCTCAAAGCACAAGGACTGGCGGGAGGATCTTTGTTCAAGCCCCTGGCTCCCCACCTGCAGGGGAGTCACTTCACAAATGGCGAAGTAGGTCTACAGATGTCTATCTTTCTCTCCTCCTCTCTGTCTTTCCCTCCTCTCTCCATTTCTCTCTGTCCTATCCAACAACAACGACAATAATAATTACAACAATAAAGCAACAAGAGCAACAAAAGGGAATAAATAAATTAATTTTTTTTAAAAGTCCTGTTTGAATGTTTCAATGAATGATGTGTAGGGTAAGTGCAGGGTAAGCTGAGGGCATGTGAGGAGAGGAGAATTCCTCTAGTAAAGCAATTTAAAAAAGAAAGGTCAGTAAAATTTAGTTTTCTAGGAGACAGGGAAGAAAGAAATACATAACATTCTAAAAATAGAACTTTACTAACTAGTAGACATTTACCTTAGTCTCCTTTGTAGAGGTTACAGCTATCCTGGCCTCTAAGTCCATATAATATTTTTCTTCTTTTTAAATTCTGTGTAAAAATGAAACCATAAAATTTCTCACTTTTCATTGTGTTACTGAGATCAGCCTATGTTATCACACGGAGAAAGGGTCCATGTAGTAGCGAGGAAGCTGATGCAGCAGGTAAAGTGCTGGGCTTGTATGCATAAAATCTTGAGTTCAGTCCCTGGCATCACATATACCTTAATGATGCACTCCTTGGTCTCCCTCTCATTAATGAATAAATCTTCTTCTAAAAAAAAAAGGAAGACCAACTCTTCCCTACATAAGAAATGCCAAAACTGGCAGGTTAGACTGGCAGTTTGTCTGGGAACTGACACAAAAACAGAAACAAAAATCTAGGTAACAGCTGACATTATTTGATGATGCAAACAAAGAAAAGGAAGGGATAGAAAATAAGAAACAGTGTGAGAGATAGAAGATGGAAATGTAATAAACATTTGTTAATAATCTACTAGATATTAAAGTTTGACAAGATGATTCCACATTTATGTTTACTGTCTACAGAAACCCCAAAGAGGACAATGCCTCTACTATACAGAAGTAATATTCCAGTATTATCTAACAATTAGTGATATGATATAGTTATTAATCTGAGTTTAATTATTAAAATATTTTATTATTTAAAATGGAATTACCTTATAATCCAGCAATACCACTTTTGGGTATTTATCCAAAGCACATTCAAACACTAATTACAAGGGACACAGGCACCTCTATGTCCAAAGCTGCATTACTCACAATAGCCAAAGCACTGCCATAAACCAGAGGTAAGAAGTGCTCTGGTTTGAAAAAAAAAAATCCTTTGTTCTCTAGCCATGTGGTTTTAGTGAACTGATTACAACCCTAGTTACATAGACTATGGGGGTGTCTCTAAATGACTCAAATAACATCATATCTCATCCCTGTAGCTACACTGATTACTTCCAGAATGACATATGATCTAGACAGAAGGAAAGAAATGTGGTTAGTCTTCCTCTTGAATTAGTTTTTCAAGGATATGAAGACACAAAGCAAGACAGTAGAACTGATACCCAGAATTAGCAAGCCCAGAGACAGATCCTCCTGGTAATCTTGGAGCACTGGAAGCTCAGCCTACCTGTGGACTTACAAGAACTTACAAGACACTCCCATCTTGTTTATATCTTTCTGGGATGAGTTTTGTAGCACTTGCAATCTAGACAATCCTAATAGATACATGCTACACTTGACCTGTTCTCCTGTTTTTCTAGACTAAGTCAGGCTGGGTCAGAGGAGCCGTGGGTGTCTCCACATTCAACCTCTTCCCAAAGTAACTGGATTTTCACTGATGGGTCTCTACAGTCATCCTGCCAATAGAGAAACTTCCTTGGTGCCTATGATTAACAGATCTAGCTTACAGCTTCCCTTGCCTGAATGTGTTTCCAGTGTCAGGAAGGCAAGATGCCCAATGCTGGATATCTGGGGAAATCCCTGGGCTTAAATCTCAGAGTTATTGATGTAATAACATACTTCTTTTTTTTTTTTTTTCCCCTTCCAGGGTTATCACTGAGGCTTGGCGCCTGCACTACAACTCCACTGCTCCTGTGGCCATTTTTTGGATAAGACAGAAAGAAATTGAGAGGGTGTGGGGAAGGCAGAGAGGGAGAGAGAATGATAGACACCTGCAGAACTGCTTCACCACTTATGAGGTGACACCCACCCCCTGCAGGTGGGAAGCTGGGTGCTCGAACCAGGATCCTTGAGCATGTCCTTGTGTTTCATACTATGTGAGCTAAAACCCGTGCACCACTATCCAGCCCCTGTGGTAACATATTTCATCTGTCTTCCTTTTTTTTTTTTTTTTTCCTGCAATGTTTGTCAATATTTAGCTACTCAAACCCTAGAAAGGGGCACCATAGGAACTGAGCAGGATTTCAGAGATAAGTTTACATGGTCCTTGAAGAAGGCTGAGGGGCTGTACTGGCTCTTCCCCACACTGCCCTGCCATACAAGATAAAGTAGTCATGGTCCTATCTAACTCTTCCCCAGCACAGATCTCTAGCACCATTCACATCTCTGTAGTCACAGGCTAAATGCCCATTAATAGGTGACTGACTAAAGAAGCAGCCAGAAGACCTAAACGCCCATCAATATATGGACAGCCTAAATGTCCATCAACAGATGACTGGCTAACGAGAAGTTACAGGATATGTATTTCATGAAATACTATTCTGCAGTCAAAAAGGATGATATTGTGTCTTTTTGGGACAAAATGGATGGAACTGGAGATGATTATGCTTAGAAAAATAATTCTGTAGATGAAAGACAACTACCAGATGGTTTCACTCATATGTGAATCCTAGAAATTTGATTCACATGAACTTGCCAAAAATTAAAAATAATAATAGAAAAAAACTGTTTCTAAAATTCATTTAAACTATGATCGGTATCTTTGGGAGGTGAGGGGATGAGTATACAGAACACTGGCGCTGGATGTGATATGGAACTATATACACTGTAAGATTACAATCTTGTAATATACTATTGATAACAAAAAATTAATGAAAAATTCTACTTTCCATTGATCAATGAAATCAAATAATACCATAAAAACGAGAAAACAGGGGAGCCAGGCATGATGAACCCATAAAACACACATGATAAAAGCTCAAGGACCATAGTTCAATGCTCTGGTCCCCACCTGAAGAGGGGAAGCTTCAGGAGTGGCAAAGCATTGCTGCAGGTATCCTTCATTCTCCCTCTCTGTTTCCCTTTTCCTTCTTGATTTCTCTGTCTCTATGCAATAAATAAATAAATAAAATATTTTATTAAACAAAAAAATATCTTTTTACTAGTGCTTTAACAATAATTTACAAAGTTAGAATATCTTAGGGATATAGTTTCATACCCATATGTGTGTACATAAATCACCACCATTCTGTGTATCCCTCTCTTAAAAACCCATGTTTTTAAATGCATCTTTCTCTTTCTCTCCCCCTGTGTGTGTGCCATTATTAAAAATGACTAACTATGAGTACATAAAATGTTAATGTTGAGGACGCTGGATGAAGGGTTTATGAGAATTCACTGTTCAACAACTCTCTTGTAAATATAAAATTGTTTCAAGTTGAGTTTTTGTTTTTAAGATAGAGACAGAGGGGTCTGGGGAGTGATACACATGGTTAAGCACACACATTATTATACATGAGGACCCAGGTTCGAGTCCTCGCTCCCCATCTGCAAGGGGAAGCTTCACAAATGATAAAGCAGATCTACGGGTGTCTCTCTCTCTCCTTATCTCCTCCTTCCCTTTCAACTTCTGTCTTATAAAATAATTTAAAAAAAAAAAAAAAAGATGGCTAGCAGAAGTGGTGAATTCATCCTGCAGGCACCATCAAGCCCCAGCAATTACCTTGGTAGCAATATAAATAAATAGATAAGATAAGATAACATAAGATACGATACGATAAGATGAGATTAGAGGCAGAGAGATCACAGCACCAAAGTTTTCTCGGTGAGGTGACCTGGCTTGAACCTGGGTCATACATATGGCAAAGTAATACACTATCCAAGTGAGCTATTTCATTGGCCCTCAAAGTTAAGCTTTAAGAAGTGATTGTGGGGCAAAGTGGTGGCACACCTGGTTAAGCGCAAACACTACAGTGCACATGGACCTAGATTCAAGCCCCTAGTCCCTACCTGCCTGGGGAAAGCTTCATGAATGGTGAGGCAGGGATGCAGGTGTCTTTCTCTCTCTCTCCCTATCTCCCTCTCCCCTCTCAATTTCTCTCTGTCTCTATCTAGTAATAGATTAATTAATTAATTAAATTTTTAAAAAATTAAAAAAGAAAAAACGTCATTGTAACTACATGTCAGAGAACATATACCCAAACTAGGAGCTGGTGACATGGTGGACTAAAAACCCTCAGAGATCAATAAATAGGCTTAGTGATTTATATGATTTCCTGCTGTTCTTTGACCATGGATTCTAATGAGCCTAAATGCTACTCCACTCTAAAATAATTGTTTTAAAAATTGTTGTTCACCTGATAGAGCTCACACTTTACCAAATGTGAGGTCCATGTCTGAGCGCCTGGCCACCATACGGGAGCATCTGCAGGGGAAGTTCCACAAGTAGTGAAGCAGTGCTGTGCTGTCTCTCCTCTCTCTCCTTGTCTCTTACGCTCTAACTAAAAAAGAAGAAGGAGAAGAGAGTCCGCTAGGAGGGACAGGATCACTAAGAGGTAACCTTGGTGGCAAAAAAATAAATAATTAAAAAAAACATAGGCATCAATCTACAGACACTTCCCAGCTAAATCTGCTAATGTTGCTAATTTAGCCACAGTATTTAAAACTGCAATTGCTTACAGTGCCACATATGATGATTACACTTAACCTCTTGGGAATATATGCACACAAATTTCATTTATATTTATAAGCAACTCAATATAGTGAAATATTTTATATTTGGATGATGATCATGTCTAATGCTATTCCAAGAACTGTTAACAATTATCTAGTTGCATATAATGCTTTTAGTCATAACATTTCTCTGTGTTGATCTCACATCATATTTTTACATATACAGATAGGAACGAAGACATAAATCCTTCAAAAGACACAGAAAGGTAAAAAAAAAAAAAAAGTCACAGTAGTCTAAATCTGTTTTTACTTTCCCTGCTACCACCTTTTGCGTCCCTAAAGGAATATTTTAGAAGCCTCACTTTCTTTGGGAAATGTTTTTCTTTCACATATACACCCTCCTTGTGATACCTGTGGGTCTCTCAGCCTTGACACCTATCCTGCAGGAGGGGGAAGCATGTAAACAACCTAGATCTGATGCTCTCCCACTAGAAATGGGATGTTGGTCAAGGGAGAACTATGGAAGGTAAGTGGGGTTGGGTCATTCTGATTACAGCTAAAGGGCTTCCCATACGCTCCTCTGACTGCAGTTTCTGGAATTAGTATGGCTTCCATACTTGTGAGCTCTTATTTTCTGTTATTGTGAGTCACATAAATGTACTCACTCAATTGTTTCTTTCCTTTTAATGAAGAAAAAAAAAAAAAAGACATGCCATTGTTACAAGCAAACCTAGAGGATCAGAACATCATTTCTGGGATGCATCTTAGATCTAGTCTAATACAATACTTCCTTACCAGTAACCATTATGTTGCAACTAAAGAAAATAAGAAATTTTTGTTTAGTCTTCCTATATAGAAAATCAAGTTTTGTCCATGACAATAAAAGCATTATAGTGTAAATAGTCTCTAAGGACTTGTGAATAAATAGTCTGTCAAATATTGCTATTTAAAAAAATCTTACCTTAGGGTCAGGAGATAAGTTATTTGGGAGAGGTCACACTATTTACCATACATGAGGACCTGAACTGGAGCACCTGGTACCACACAGGAGCACCCTGAATGGCATCAGTGGAAATTCCATGAATATTGCAGTAGTGCTACAGTTCTGCTAAAGTTACTGATGGGGGGCAGGTGGTAGTGAACCGGGTTAGCAGAGGCCAGGTGGTGATGCACTCATTAGAGTACATGCATTACCATGCACAATGATCTGGGTTCAAGCCCCTGGACTCCGTCTACAGGGGGAAGCTTCATAAGCAGTAGTACAGTGCTGCAGGTGTCTCTCTCTCACTCTGACTCTACCAGAATACAAAAGGGGAAAATATTTTTTTCCTTTTTTTATTTTTTTAAATCTCTTTATTGTGGGATTAATGTTTTACAGTCGACAGTAAATACAATAATACAATAGTCTGTACATGTATAACACTTCTCAGTTTTCCACATAACAATACAACCCTCACTAGGTCCTCTGTCATCCTTTTCCAGGACCTGTACTCTCCCCCCCCACCCCAGAGTCTTTTACTTTGGTGCAATACACCAACTCCAGTTCAGGTTCTACTTGTGTTTTCTCTTCTGATCTTCTTTTTCAACTTCTGCCTGAGAGTGAGATCATCCCATAATCATTCTGTTTCTGATTTATTTTACTTAACATGATTGCTTCAAACTCCATCCAAGATGGGCTGAAAATGGTGAAGTTACCATTTTTAATAGCTGAGTAGTATTCCATTGTGTATATATACCACAACTTGCTCAGCCACTCATCTGTTGTTGGACACCTGGGTTGCTTCCAGGTTTTGGCTGTTACAAACTGTGCCACTATGAACATAGGTATACACAAATCTAGGAAAATAATTTTTAAAGATCAAAAGTTTACTTCTTTTCCACAACACAGTATTACTAATGTCATTAAAGAGTCTCTGCTCTACAAAGTTATTCAAAACTCAAATTCTTCCATTCTGTGACTGATCTCAAGTTTTTGAATTTGTCCAAGACTTTCATGGGCTAGCCCTGAAAGAAGCTGCATGACACTTTCATTCCATCTACCAAATTCAGGTGTCATCCCTAGTTGCAAGAACAGCTGAGAAATAAGGTCTGTTTTTGTACTCAGAAAAGAACAAACACATGAGAGAATTCAGTGAGCTTTTCCAAAAATAACAAATTCTATAACTTGAGGGGGCCATTCAGTGGTACATCTGATAGAGTGCACATATACCATAGGGAAGGACCTGAGTTCAAGCCCCTGGTCCCCACCTGCAAGGAGGTAACTTCAACAATGAAGTAGTCCTGCAGGTGTCTCTTTCTCTCTCTCCCTTTCTACCTCCCCCTGCCCTCTCAATTTCTCTCTGTCTCTATCCAGAAAATGTAAATATGTAACAAAAAAACCTCTTTACTTAAAAAGAAAAAATAACCACCTGAGATTAATTTCTTTCATATAATTTCTCTCTCCCTAAACAAAAATAAGATAGCACTACTTGAATTAACTACACAGAGATATGTAAAAAAAAAAAAAAATCATTTTGGGGGCTGGCAAGCGATTCAACTGGGAGGGTGCCTACTTTAGTAAACTTGACCCAGGTTCAATCCTCACTCCCACTGCACTAAGGGAAAGATACAGTATCTTTCCCTCTCTCCCTATCCCTATCTATCTGAAAAGGTCAACTCAGAAGCTAAAGTCTAAGAGATAACAGAAAAATTATATATATATATATATATATATATATATATATATATATATGGAGAGAGGGAAGTGTTTTACAGCACATGTGCTAAATAATACAAAGTAATGTGTTTCCTATTAAATAATTAAAAGTACTAGAATATAAAGGAAACTGAATAGCTGGGTTTCAAATGGAGAGAAGGGGCTATTTTCACAGGCAAGTTTGGTTTTGCCTACCCCATCCTATGTCAATTATAGTCGTACCCATAAAGGAGAGGAGTAGAGAATCAAGACTATAGAGGATCTAGTCAGGAAACAGCCTAGACAACTGCAATTTTCTAACTGTGATAACCTTGAATGTACGGGAGCAAAGTTCTGAAGTTAAGAAGCAGAACTCATTTAGGGACTGAATTATCTGTCTGCTGGGCTCTCCCAATCTTTCTCCCTATTTCTATTGTCAGATGGGTTGCCTCCATACCACAACCCAATCCTTGTGTGATTAATTGCTATGTGGCTGGTCTTGCTCTGTCATTTTCAAATTAATACTATCTTTGTTCCAGCCTTGTATCTTTCCTGGAACTTCTCATGGTTTGTGAAGAGGATGAGAGACTCTTCACAAATGAGGCCTTGAGTTCCCAAGGGAAAGCAGTTCTCTCTTATAATATAAACATCTTCAGAACATAATTATTAGGGCCCACATAATGTGTCCCACCCAAATAAAGCTAAAGACTTTGGTCATCGCTAAGATCTCAGGCCTGAGATATCCCCAGTAAGGGACAAGAGTCTCAGTGCCTTAGTGCTAGCAAACTCCTTGAATATTAAAGCCCTCATATCTGAGTTTCCTAATGATTACCTCCGACACAATGGCTTGGACAGGGAAGAGGGAGGAAAGGGGAGGGAAGAGAGCAGAAGAGGGCGGGCCTAGCCAGCAGGCCTGCTTGAGGGCAGCCAGCCAACTAGGCTGCCAGGCTGCTGAGAGCCTGCTGCTTTCCACCAGGGGTTTTGCTGACCAGATCAGAGCGACACTTAAGAAGGCAGCAGCTGTGTCCAGAGACAACTCCTCTAGCTCCTTCTTAGCTAATGAACTGGAAGGATCCAGAGGGAGCCAGGGAAGAATGGTTCCCTTGGGGTGTGCAAGTAAGACTCTCCTTCCATGAATTTTCCATTTTTAATTAGTCTTGATGAGTCGGTCAGGATTAAGACTTTTTAGATAAAATGTCATACTGAGCAGGGACGCCCAAGGCTTAATTCATCAGTTCCCTTGGGATCACAGACCCAATATTTCCCCTTGTTTTGAAAAGGAAAGAAAATATGTATTTTTAAAATATTTTTTAAATTTCAAAAGGAACACAAGATCACATGCTAATAAAAACTGAAATGTTTTTGAAGTACTAAACAGAAAAAGAAAATTTACCCTGTGGATACATAGGTGATTAGTGAGGGTGTGTATGTTTGTGTGCATGCACTGTGTAAAACTAAACTCCTAAAAAATATACTATTGTAAACCAGTGTTAAGTCAATAAGACAACTTAATTTACAAAAGGAAAAATAAATATGCCCCAAAGGGAAAACTCAAAGAACTTGGGCTGGAATCGGTGTATTGCACCAAAGTAAAAAGACTGGGAGGTGGGGGGCTGAGGAAGGGTTCAGGTCCTGGAACATAAGGGCAGAGGACCTAGAAGGGGTTGAATTGCTATGTGAGAAATGAGAAATATTACACATGTACAAATTACTGCATTTTACTGTCAACTGTAAACCATTAATCCCCCTCCAGTAAAGAAAAATAAAAAACAAAAAAGTAAAAAAAAAAAAAAATTGCCTCCTAAACCTACCTCCCCAGAGGATGGCTTAGTCGTTTTATTTAGCTTTTCTCTTTTTCTCTTTTCTTTTGGGTTATCGCTGGGGCTTGGTGCCTGCACTATGAATCCAATGCTCCTGGAGGCCATTTTCCCCATTTTATTGCCATTGGATAGGACAGAGAGAAATTGAGAGAGGGGATGACAAAGAGAGGGAGAGAAGGATAGACACCTGCAGACCTGCCTCACTGCCCGTGAGGTGACCCCCTCCCACTCCACCCCCGGTGGGGGCCCGTGGGCTCGAACCAGGATCCTTACACCAGTCCTCGCACTTGGCGCCATGTGCACCACTACCCAGTACCTTTATTTAGCTTTTTTAAGCATGCAAAGATACCTATGTGGGTTCTGTACACATAGCCAGACATAAAGACCAAAAACTTGGTGTGTGTGTGTATATATATATATATATATATATATATATATATATATATATATATATGTTAATAGAGGCAGAGAAAGAAAAAGAGGGCTGAGGAGACAGCTTATTAAGTTACACAAGTGACTTTTAAGCCTGAGGTTCTGAGTTCTCAGGTTCAATCCTTAGCACCATCATAAACCATATACCATAAATCAGAGTTGAACAGTGCTCTGGCAGGGGGGAAAAGGGGGCGGGGGAAGGAAGGTAAACAAAGTAAGAGAAACCATAGCACCAAACCTTCCTTCAGTGCAGTGGGGCTAGCTAAGCCTGGATTGAGCACACAGCAAAGTACACACTTTACATCTTTACCTCCAAGTAAACCACTTCATATACTCTTTCAAAACTTTTTTCATTTACTCAGATTACAAATCTCATTCACTTTAACTGCTGCTATTTCTTTTAAAGCTTTCACTTTTAACCAATATTTTACTGACTACTACCACTGTATACTTTTCAGTAGTTTAATAGAATAAATTATTAATATAAAGATTACTAGATCAAAAGATGTAAATACATATATATTCAAATACATATTCAAACTTATACATGTATATTTTAATGGGCATTGTTAAATTATAATCCTTTTATATTTTTGCACACCATAAATATGCTTCCAAAAAAATTTTAGAACAAGTTATTTGAATGCTTTGATCATGAAATAAAGTCACTAGGAAAGTTCCTGCCTACTTAACTATTTAGAAAAACCTATGTGTGTGGCTATGAGAAAAACTGGCATGAGTATAAAAAATGAGCAGATAAATCATTAAAAAAATTTTTTTTTGCCTGCATGATTCCAATGGTCCAAGTGGAGTAGGTGTCTGTCTCTCCCTTTTCTCTCCCTCTCCACTGTCCATAAATTATTCTCCTTCAAGTAGGTGCTTCCATGTGGTGGCTAGTGAACTGAATCCTGAGGTTTCACACATGGTGCAGTGTGTGCTCTACAGGGTGAGCTATCTCTCTACTCCCTCATTTGAGTAATTTCAAATTCTATATCTGTAAGCGATTTGGTCTTAGGTAGTTTGAAATCTAAAACGGTAAAAACAGGACCTAGAAGGAAAGAGGCCTCAGTATCCAGTACAAATACAGTTTCACAGTTTTGTTGGCATGAAGGGATGAGTGTGAAGAAGATTTCCCAGACTGACAAACACTTCATTCATGCACACATGCTTCCTGTCCCGGACACTGAACCAGAGTGTCAGCAATACCACTGTCTTTGTATGTAACCAATGAACAGAAAAGGCCTTGCCTCAAATTCTGCTTCTTAAGGCCATAATCTTGCAGCTCATACAAAACTAAACTCATTTTGCCTCCTAAACTCCCTTCACTGCTTAATCAACAAGACAGGTCTATACCTTAAGTCATTGCTGAGCTCTATTCCCCAGCATACACTAGCCTGGATCCAATGCCAAATTGGCATATGTGACTAGCAGAAATCAGCATGACAGATTTGACATCACTGGAGCCAAGTGTGAATATGGAAGGAGAAATCAGTTCATCTATTCTCACCCAAACATGTTTGAAGCTTTGTAAACCATAAAAAGTGCTAGCAGGTGTTTGAGTAATAAGGGGAAAGATTAAGATTATGTGCTTTATGGATATATTTAGAAAATAGCAAAGTGAAAATTCATCTGGACTTGCATATTTACGTCTGTCAGTTTTTTAAGTATGGTTCAAAATTAATAACTACTGATCATATTAAAATTCTGCATAAATCAAAGATAATTGAGAAAAAAGTCAGAAAAAGGAAAGTAAATACCCAACAGTGGATAGACTGACTTTAAATACAATGACTTGAGAAGTCAGTTGCTTTCTTCATTTTCAAATTAGAATTATGGCACAAAGAATTAACCAACTTCTTGGAACTGACATAAGAATTATATGAAAATATTGTAATCATGTGTAATCATGGTTTGCTGCAATAGCTATGTTTACTAAGGGATTATATTAAAACAAAACCATAGAATTGAGAGAAGTCTCTTCAACAGATGGTATTGGAAAGTCTGGACAGTCCATGCAGAAAAATGAAATTAGACCATCACCTAACACAACACAACAAAATTTACTCAAAAATGATTAAAGCTACAGTTACTTATCTTGAAACTATAAAATGGTGCAGGCGCCGCCATGCGAGCTGCTTGACACAGTACCAGCTTCGCAGGAAGTTCAGCACGGCTGGACTCTCCAGGCCAAACTGAAACCATCTCGCCTTTTGCCATGATTAAGCTCTATGTGGTCTTAATAATATTTACCTATGGCCACGCTCAGAGCCTGACCAAATGACAAAAATCATGACAAAACCTGCACTGCACTCTGTAAGATTGAACATAATGGAGCAAGCAATAGCAGTAATGCAGAATTTTTCAGGAGGCCCCAATAGGAAAAAATGTTTTCCCCTTTATCTACACCACTTCTTTTAGTATTCCCCCTAAAATACAGAAAAAGATTGGTGGTTCCCACAGTGGAGGGGCCACCTTACATAACATAAATAATTAATGGAAAGTTATGGTACCTGCCTAGATACAATGGGCCTTTTTTTTTTAATTAATTAATTTTATTTATTTTCCCTTTTGTTGCCCTTGTTGTAACATGTTGGCTCAACCAGGTGCACCACCACCTGGCCCCGCCCCTATTGTTTACATTGTTGCAGTTATTGATGTCATCATTGTTAGATAGGACAGAGAGAAATGGAGAGAGGAGGGGAAGACAGAGAGGGGGAGAGAAAGACAGACACCTTGCAGACCTGCTTTACCGCCTTTAAAGCGACTCCCCTGCAGGTGGGGAGCCGGGGGCTCGAACTGGGATCCTTATGCCAGTCCTTGTGCTTTGTGCCGCCTGCGCTTAACCCACAATGGGCCTTTTTTTTTTTTTAATAATTTATTTCTTTATTGGGGAATTAATGTTTTACATTCAACAGTAAATACAATAGTTTGAACATGCATAACATTCCCCAGATTCCCATTTAACAATACAACCCCCACTATGTCATTCATCATCTTTCATGGACCTGTATTTTCCCCACCCACTCACCCACCCCAGAGTCTTTTACTTTGGTGTAATACTCCAATTCCATTTCAGGTTCGATTTGTGTTTTCTTTTCTAATCTTGTTTTTCAACTTCGGCCTGAGAGTGAGATCATCCCATATTCATCCTTCTGTTTCTGACTTATTTCGCAAAGACCGGTGAAAGGATCCCGGTTCGAGCCCCCGGCTCCCCACCTGCAGGGGAGTCGCTTCACAGGCAGTGAAGCAGGTCTGCAGGTGTCTGTCTTTCTAACCCACAGGGCCAAGAGAATGGCATAAAAGGTAAAATATTAAACTTAATCAATAGGATATTTGCCTAGCACACAGGTAAAGGATAAACAAAAGACATAGAAATGGCAATGTGATCTCTAAGGCAGAAAGTGCCCTTGGAATGTAAATGTTCCACAAAGCAGGAGGTGTTCCCTACCTGTGCTGTTCTTACTTGGTGATTTTTTTTTTAATAATCAATACCTTGCTGATTTTTGTTTGAATGATCTAAGCCTTGTGAGACTATAAAAATTAATTTTAGCTTAAGTAAGACAGAGATGTCTGCTTGAGCTTGATTCAGCATCAACTCACTCGTCTCTCATCCTTCCTTCATTCTTCGCCGGACGCCCCTCCTCCTTCAGACTGATCCTAATAACCTGCTGGGGCTGGCCCCCAGCAATAAAACAGAAGAAAAGATAAGTGAAACACTTCAAGACATAACATTAGAAATATATTTGGAGACTCATCTTTATTGACACAGAAAACAAAAAAGGAAAAATAAACAAATGGGACTAAATCAAATGAAAAATTTTTTACATATCAAAAGAAAGTTCACAGGATAATAAAGACAACCTGGCAACTGGAAGAGAATATTTGCAGATCATACAGCTGACCAGGATAGGGGAAAAATTTAAAAATCATACAACTCAACAACAAAACACAAGTAGCCCAATGAAAAAATTGGGCAAATGATTTGAATAGGCAGTTCTCAAAAAAAAGGCATATGCATGGCCCACAGACATATGAAAAAATGCCCCCATCACTTATTATTATTAGAGAAATGAAAAATTAAAATGGCAAATACATATAATATATGTATTATACAATTATGAAATATGGAAACTTTTTTTTCTCTAATCAAACCCTGACTGTGATACAGTACTCATATACTTATAAGATATTAATGCTTGGGAGTCGGGCTGTAGCGCAGCAGGTTAAGCGCAGGTGGCACAAAGAGCAAGGACCAGCATTAAGGATCCCAGTTCGAGCCCTCAGCTCCCCACCTGCAGGGGAGTCGCTTCACAGGTGGTGAAGCAGGTCTGCAGGTGTCTATCTTTCTCTCCCCCCTCTATCTTCCCCTCCTCTCTCCATTTCTCTCTGTCCTATCCAACAACGACAACAACAATAACTACAACAATAAAAGAACAAGGGCAACAAAAGGGAATAAATAAATAAATATTTTTAAAAGATATTGATGCTTTTCTATTTCTTCTGGACATAACAAATATAACATAGGGAAGAAAAAGGCAAAAGCAATTTTTAAATGCCTCTCTCTCCTTCAGGTATTGGGTTATGATTAAAAGCCATTATTATGGTGGCATTACAGGACAAAGTAAACACACACACAAAAAATTTCCCATCTCTTTCTTATTACAAGAAAGCCAAACTGATTCAGGTGTCAGTGGCCTACATTCCTCCTGGGAGACTAAACCCCCTCAACCTCAGGGAACACAACTTGATTAGTCCACGTCAATCATGGTAATTTGTTTTCCTTGACAATAACTGTATCAGAAATGGGCATGTGGCATCTTCTTGGCCAGAAAGATGATCAGGGATGTTTGTTAGGGGTAAAGAGACTTTAGAAAAATACCCCTCCCTGTCTTTCTGAAAATGGGACATGATGAGAGGGTACCCTTTCCCACTTCTAAATGTTATGTAAGCTGCTATAGGTCTTAGGCAGATTAATGGTTCCCTAAGATATTCATATCCTAATTCTCAGAACCTGTAAAATATGTTGAACTTCATGGAAAGAATTATGGGTGAAGATGGAGTTGAGCATGTTAAGCAGCTGACAATATAATATGATGCTACAAGTCCCAGTCAGAGCAACTGGACAAGAAAATGACATGTGTGTTTGTGTGTGTGTGTGTAGGGGGGGGAGAGGCTGAAGGAGGGAGGGAGAGGGAGAGAGGGAGAATGGGAAAGGAGGAAGTAGAACTATCACTGTTTACAGATGACATGATAATATGCATAGAAAATCACAAAGACTGTAAAATAATCTATTAGAAATCAATATGCTATAAAATTAATACATAAAATCTATTTCTATAAGTAAACAGCAAATTAGCAGAAAGAGAAACCAAGACAACAATCCCATTTACAATAACAACAAAAAAGTAAATGTCTTAGAACAAACTAAAGAGAAAACATAAAAAACACATATAAAAAATGGAAAAAGATAATAAGTAGTTGGAACTACAGAAGACCTCAAATAGTAAAAAACAATTTGGGGGAAATTAGCAATGGCCCAAAGTGGAGATCTCATACTCCCAAACATGAGATCCTGAGTTGATGCCCCGGCATTGTATTTGCCAGGGTTATGCTTTGATTCTCTCTACCCCTCTGTGTGCTCAATGATAAAGAGTTGAATCTGCAAATAAATAACTGATTTTATTGATTTATTTTTTAAATGAGTTTTTTAAAGTAGTATAATGTCTACCATGTAGAATATATACTCAATAAATGTGTTGAATGATAGGCTTGGAGGCAGGCATAGGTCAAAGAATACAAAGTTCATCTGCTTCACAATTTGCCTGTGTTAGTGATGCTTTGATACGCGTTGCTGGACTTCAGAAGTATAACTGAAAGAACTAGCAGCCCAGTTATCACTAATAAATGCTTAGTGTGTAGAAAATCATATTCCCCGGGGTCAGGCGGTAGCGCAGCGGATTAAGCGCATGTGGCGCATAGCGCAAAGACCCGCATAATGATCCGGGTTCGAGCGCCCCTCCCCCACACCTGCAGGACTGGCTTCACAGGTGTCTTTCTCTCCTCCTCTCTGTCTTTCCCTCCTCTCTCCATTTCTCTCTGTCCTATCCAACAACAACGACATCAATAACAGCAACAATAACTACAACAACAATATTTTTTAAAAGGGCAACAAAAGGGAAAATAAATAAAGAAAATAAGATTCCTTCTTTTCATCCCAATCTTTTCAACTTTCAGCTTTCACGAAGAGCAACAATATGTTTTGTTGCTCTGGAGTTGGTGTCAAGCCAGTAGTGAAATCTCTTCTAAGTTATATATCATTTCATGCAAATATCTAGTAAAGACAAAGCTTAATAAATGCTATTTGTTGATAATGAGGTTGAATAGTATCTTTGTATTTGCTCCAATGTTAGAATCCTTTTTTGAGACTGCCATCTGGGTGAAATCAAATGACAACACTATTTATTTCTTGGCTAATCCAGTCTCCATGCCGTGTTTGACTCTGGATTCCTCGGCTTGCATGATTCAGAATCAAAATAAGTAGTTAATTACTAGAAAGGTCTTTGGAGGCTTTGTTGGTCATCTGGGTTTAGTTACTGTTGCTTTGTGTCAAGTATTATCCTCAGTTCACTTAAATCAGACATTATATTACTGTTAACTTTTTGTTTGTGTTTGTTTTGTTTTGCCTCCAGTTTAGTTATTGCTGGGGCTTGGTGCCTGCGCTACAAATCTACTGCTCCTGGAAGCCATTTTTCCCATTTTGTTGCCTTTGTTGTTGCTGTTGGATAGGACAGAGAAATCAAGAGAGAAGAGGAGGAGAGAAAGATAGACACCTGCAAACCTGATTCACTGCTTGGGGAGGAGGAAGAGAGGGGAGAAGGAGAGAGAGAGGAGAAGAGAGAGAGAGAGAGAGAGAGAAAGGATATATGTAGGGAATATTTGCATTTTAAAACAATTCAGCTAAAGTTCAGAATATTCATTTTGACCCCCAAAGCAGGAAAGGGCCAAAAAAAAAGAAAACTATAGACCTATATCCTTGATGAACATTGATACAAATATTCTCAACAAAATGCTAGCAAATCAAATCCAACAACATATAACTAGACCAAGTGAGATTCATCCCTGGCAAATAGCGATGTTTCAACATGTCAATCGGTGTAATATATTACATTAACAAATGGAAATATATAAGTCAGATGTGGTTTTTTAAGAGGGAGGAATTAGTGGTTTACAGTATATACAATTGTTAGTACATTTCTCGGTTTTCAGCAAAACGCTCTCACCCTCAGCGAAGGTCATTCTGTACCATCATGCACCAGGACCTGAAAGTCAACCCCCACCCTCACCCCAGAGTCCTTTACTTTGATGTAACACACCAAATACAGTCCCAGTGTATTTAGTGTTTCTTTTTTCTGTTCTTATTTTAAAATGGTAACAACAACAAAAAAAATCAGATGATTATATCAACTGATACTGAAGAAGCATTTGACAAGATATAACAACCAATTGTCATAAAGACCCTTAAAAGTGGGAATAGAAAAAAAATTCCAGGGGGTTGGGTGGTAGCACAGCGGGTTAAGTGCACATGGCACAAAGCACGAGGACTAGAGTAAGGATCTCGGTTAGAGCCCCCGGCTCCCCACCTGCAGGGGAGTCGCTTCACAGGTGGTGAAGCAGGTCTGCAGGTGTCTATCTTTCTCTCCCCCTCTCTGTCTTCCCCTCCTCTTTGATTTCTCTCTGCCTTATCTAGCAACAACAGCAATGACAACAATAATAATAACGGTAACAACAAGGGTAATAAAATGGGAAAAATGGCCTGTAGAAGCAATGGATTCATAGTGCAGGCCCCAAGCCCCAGCAATAACCCTGGAGGCAAAAAAAAAAAAAGGAATAAAGTGGTCACTGGGAATGGTGGGTTTGTCATGCCCCAACAATAACCCTAGTGGTAATTTTAAAAAATTACATATAAAAAAAGGTGATTTCACCATTTTCAACCCATCTTTGATAGAGCTTGAAGAAATCATGTTAAGTGAAATATGACAGAAACAAAGATGAATATGGGATGATCTCACTCACAGGCAGAACTTGAAAAACAAGGTCAAAAGAAAAAGCACAAGTAGAACCTGAACTGGAATTGGTGTATTACAGCAAAGTAAAAGACTCTGGGGTGGGTAGGAGGAGAGTACAGGTCCTGGAAAAGGATGACAGAGGACCTAATAGGGGTTGTACTGTTATGTGGAAAACTGAAAAATGTTTTGCATGTACAAACTACTGTATTTATAAAACATTAATCCCCAATAAAGAAATTACATATATCCTAATGACTTTTATCAAGAAAGCTGAACAATGTATCCAAAAATTCTTGTGGAATCATAAAAACAAAAAACAAAACAAACAAACAAAAAAAAGAACAAAGCAGGAATAGCCCAAGCGCTCCTGAGAAAAAAAGAGGGAGAATAGAGACATCGCACTCCCTGGCTTCAAATTATACTATAAAACAATAGTAATTAAAACTAAAACAGTCAGACCAATGGAAAAGGATAAGAAGCTCATTAACAAACCCACACATATATGGATGTCTAATATATACATAGGGCTCAAAATCACCCTGAAGAAAAGAATTTTCAACAAATGGTGCTAGAAAACTGGATAGTCACATGTAAGAAGATGAAACTAGACCACCACTTAACACCACATACCAAAATTAACTCAAAATGCATCAAAGAACTGGATATTAAACCTGAAATAAAATACATAGAAGAAAACATTGGTATAAGACACTTTGAGAGCTTAACATCAAGGATGTATTTGGAGACTCTTCCCTATGGATGAATGAAATGAAAACAAGATTAAATAAATGGGACTACATCAAACTGAAAAGCTCTATACATCAAAAGCAAACCTCAAGAATAAGTAGGCAGCCTAGCAACTAGAAGAAGATAGTAGCACATCATCTGATTGATAGAAAATATCTGTAAAGAACTCACACAACTCAACAATAAAATAAATGATCCAATTAAAAGTGGATAAAAGAACTTAGTAGGTGGTTTTCTAAGGAAGATATATATATATATATATATATATTTTTTTTTTTTTTCATTCCTTGGACACATGAAGAAATTCTCCACTTCACTTATTAGAGAAATTCAAATTAAAAATACAGCGAGATACCACCTCACACTTGAAGGCTTACATCCAGAAATCAAGAGAAAACAAGTGCTGGGAAGGATGTGGAGAAAAAGGCACAGTTACACTGCTGGTGAGAATGCAAACTGGTGCAACCTCAATGGAAAGCAGCACGGGATGTCCTCAAACAAATAAAGATAGAAATATATTGTGATCTAGCAAAGTCACTTTTAGATATATATCCAAAGAACAAAATCACTACTTTGAAGGGATATAGGTACCCATGTGTTCACAGTTGTATTATTTATAATTACCAAGGGCGGTGGTAGCAAAATACTGAGTTGTCAGAAAAGTCATTACATATTTTTGCAAAGAAAAATAAGTCATGACTTTTCCGACAACCTAACAGCTCACTTGGAAAGTGTGCTGCTTTGCCGTGTGCACAGCCCCTATTATAATGAGGGTAACTTAGATGCTGTGGAGCCCCCCCCTCCCTACCTACCTCTCTTTCTCTCTCTCTCAATGAAAACTAGACAGTGGAATTTAAGAAAATGAACCAATAATAGGCTCGAAACAGATATTTGGAGCATGTTACTATAATAAAAGGAAAATTTCCTGACATTTCTTGTCTTACAATCCCAAAAGTAATTCAGAAAGAGAGAGGTTTTGTGCCTACTAGGCAGATGACAAAAAAGTAAAAGAAGGAAAATAAAGAACTAAAATAAAGTCTATACCCAGAAATGGGGGAAGAGATTTTTCAGAGTAAAGGGTATTTTTCTTAGGTACATAGCATGAACTGGGCAGCTCTTTGAAATCTATTAAAAGATATCTCAAGCACATACAATTAGAACAAAAAAAAATGTCAAAGAAAAGTAGGTTAACTATATTTCAGAGAGAAAAAAAAGGAAAGGAAAAGAAATATAAAATGTGTATGAAGTGAGAGGCAAAACGTAACCTCGAGTGTTTCCTGCTGTGACCATGGACTATGAGCTCAGACTGACCAGGACTTGGAGGTTATAGAGGCTCCTGTGCTAAATATGAATATACACCCCAGGTCAGAGAGATGTGGCAAACAGTTAATTATATTTATATATTTTTTTCAAATTTTGGGACCACTCTCTGCCCTAAGTAGGTCTTGAAGTTCTATTCTCTACTCTGACACCCCCTTCCCAGGCAATATTTCTAGTCTACCTCTTGAGTCTAAGCTCAAGCAAAGATTACTAAAATCCTGGTCTCCTAGGAACATACCTAAAATAGATAGCCTAGCTTCTTTTCACCCTACAGACCTGATTCTCATTTGTTTTATTCTTATTCTTCTGTTCCTATTTATTAAATATTTTCCCCTGCTTTATATCTTACTGCCTTTCAGCTACCAAGTTGCAGATGCTGCTATGATTCCATCATGACCACCCTACGCAGATGGCCTTGCCAACATGTCCACTAACCTCACTTCTCCAAAGTCCTACCCTACTAGGAAAATATATAGTCTGGAAGTATGGATCAAACGGCTAACATCGATATCTAGCAGAAAGGCAATTACAGAAGTCAGAATTCCTTCCATGGGTATCCCAAAATAATTTTGGTCCACACTCCTAGAGGGGGTAAATATTAAGAGAAAATGACCAGAGAGATATGCACCCCAATTCCAACAGAACCTGAAATGTTTGTGACTAAGACTGTTTATATACCATCAGTGAAAGGAAAAAGTCCAGAGGAAGTCAGGTGCTGTTTCTCTTATCTGAGAGGAAAGAGGAAAAAGGACATCCTGAAGTAGTACTAGGTGTTAGTATGGCTTAGAAAGAGAGTGAAGGGGAGTCGGGTGGTGCCGAAGCGAGTTAAGCACATGTGGCTCAAAGTGCAAGGACCAGCTTAAGGATCCCAGTTCAGCCCCCCCGACTTCCCACCTGCAGGGGAGTTGCTTCACAGGCGGTGAAGCAGGTCTGCAGGTGTCTATCTTTCTCTCCCCTTCTCGGTGTTCCCCTCCTCTCTCCATTTCTCTCTGTCCTATCCAACAATGACGACATCAATAACAACAACAATAACTACAACAATTTAAAAAAAGGGCAACAAAAGGGAATAAATAAATATTTTTTAAAAAGTGAGTGAAGGTGGGACCTAAGAAATGAATTAAAGTAGGGGGATATATATAGCGATAGATATATGACCTTGGGAGAACTATAGCAGTTTCTGCAGGAAAGGGGGCACAGAACTCTTGTGGTAGGAACAGTGTGGAACTATACTTATCTTATAATTTTGTAAATCACTAATAAATATGTAAAGGGAAAAAAGGAAAGAAAAAGAGAGGCCAAAGAAGAGACCAAAAGAAAAAAAAACAAAGAAGTAGGGGCATAAATTGAGAATAACTGTATTTATTCAAGAAATTTTGAATTTTCAGAACTGCTTAAAAGTTAGAAAATAGTAAGTAAATATAAAAAATGACAGGGAGGGAGTCAGGCAGTAGCCCAGCGGGTTAAGCGCACATGGTACAAAGCGCAAGGACCAGTGTAAGGATCCCGGTTCGAGCCCGGCTCCCCATCTTCAGGGAAGTCGCTTCACAGGCGGTGAAGCAGGTCTGCAGGTGTCTATTTCTCCCCCTCTCTGTCTTCCCCTCCTCTCTCGATTTTTCTCTGTCCTATCCAACGACAACAACAACAACAACAATAATAATAACCACAACAATAATAAAACAACAATGGCAACAAAAGGGGAAAAAATGGTCTCCAGGAGCCCGACAATAACCCTGGAGGCAAAAAAAAAAAAAAAAAAAAATGACGGAGCAAGTGGTGGTGCACCCAGTTAAGTGCACCATGCATATTACCATGCCCAAGGGCCAGGTGCAAACTCCCACTCCCCACCTGCCCAGGGGACACTCATGAGCAGTGAAGCACATCTGCAGATGTCTGTCTTTCTCTCTTCCTCTTTCCCTCCCCCTCCTCTATCAATTTCTCTCTGCCCTATCCAATATAAAACAGAAAGGAAAAAAATGGCCACCAGAAGTGGTGGATTTGTAGCGTTGGCACGGAACCCCAACAATAACCCTGGTGGCAATGAAAAAGAAAGAAAAGAAAATGTCACAAAATGACAATAAAAAAAAAAAAAAATCCTGCAGCTGGGGAGATGACTCAGGTAAAGTGCATGATCTTCCTCCATGAAATTCCTAGTTTAACCCTCAGGATTCATTTGACCACAGCAGTGTTCTCCTCTCTCTCATAAAATAAAAAAATATATATACAAAACAACAAGGGCAACAAAAGGGAATAAATAAATATATATATATACATATATATATATAACTTTTTTAAATGTTTTATATTTAAAGAACATTTTGAGAAGTTATCTTGGAGAAGGAAAGAACACAATGAAAGCAATTACATTAAAGATGAAAGTAACAAGCTTGAAGGAATCATGTTGAAAGAGAAGGGTGAATATGTGATGATCTCATTCATAGGAAGAAGTTAAAAAACAAGAACAGAAGGGAAATCACAAAGCAGAACTTGAACTGGAGTTGGTGTATTGCACCAAAGTAAGAGACTCTGGGGTGGGGAGAGGGTTCTGGTCCTGGAACATCATGACAGAGGAGAACCCAGTGGCAGTTGAATTATTATGTGGAAAACTGAGAAATATTACACATGTACAAACTAAAAAAAAAAAATTAAAGTAGAAGTTCCAGGTAAAATAGAAATGAATAAAAATGAAGATAATGACATTTTTAAGCAAACAATAATTTCCACTTAGAGGAGTTTTGTTTTATTCTATAGTTTTTTTGTTTGGTTGGTTGGTTGTTTTGTTCCCACCAGTGTTACTTCTGGGACTGAGTGCCTGTACAACAACGAATCCAGTAATCCCAGCAGCCATTTTTCCTCTTTTATTCCTTCCTTTATCCCTTTTTTGATAGAGGCATCGAGAAATTGAGAAGGGAGGGGAAAACAGGAAGAGAGGAAAGAGATACCTGCAGCAGTGATTCACCATTCATGAAGTTTCCCCACCCCCAGACCTACCCACACCATAAAAATCTGAGACAACTTTAATGTGTGGAAAGGGAGGGAGAAATAGAAGATGCTCAAGCAAAGATTAATGAGACAAGAACAGTTTAAGAACGACTCTTTGGTGTGTTTGTATATAGTATGTTTATATGTAAAATATATCTATTATGCTTTTAAGTATAATTAAAAATGTCACCTAGTATAGAGGAGTAGCTCAGGTGTGAAGGCCCAAGGGCCAAGAAAATTAAACCACACCCTCACTGAAGGAAGCTTCCTTTTTCTCCCTTTATCTCAGTTTTTTTTTTTTTAACTTTTTTAGAAAAGATTTTATTTATTTATTTTAAAATTTTTTTTATTTATAAAAGGAAACATTGACTAAACCATAGGATAAGAGGGGTACAACTTCACACAATTCCCACCAACAGAACTCTGTATCCCATCCCCTCCCCTGATAGCTTTCCTATTCTTTTTTTTTTTTTTTTTTTGCCTCCAGGGTTATTGCTGGGGCTCAGGGCCTGCACCATGAATCCACTGCTCCTGGAGGCCATTTTTCCCCCTTTTGTTGCCCTTGTTGTGGTTATTATTATTGTTGTTAATGTCGTTTGTTGTTGGATAGGACAGAGAGAAATGGAGAGAGGAGGGGAAGACAGAGAGGGGGAGAGAAAGACAGACACCTGCAGACTTGCTTCACCGCTTGTGAAGCGACTGCCCTGCAGGTGGGGAGCCAGGGGCTCAAACCCGGATCCTTATGCCGGGTCATTGTGCTTCATGCCACATGCGCTTAAAACGCTGTGCTACCGCCCAACCCCCTTTTTTGGGTTTTTTTTTTGTTTGTTTCTTTGTTTGTTTTTTGCCTCCAGGGTTATTGCTGGGGCTCTGTGCCTGCCCCATGAATCCACTGCTCCTGGAGGCCATTTTTTCCCTTTTGTTGCCCTTGTGATTTATCGTTGTTGTTATTATTATTGTTATTGCTGTCGTTGTTGGATAAGAGAGAAAGAAATCTAGAGAGGAGGGAAAGATAGAGAGGGTGAAAGAAAGATAGACACCTGCAGACCTGCCTCACTGCTTGTGAAGCAACCCCCATTGTAGGTGGGGAGCCGGAGACTTGAACCTGGATCCTTATGCCCATCATTGTACCGGTCCTTGAGCTTCGCACCATGTGCACTTAACCTGCTGTGCCACTGCCCAGCCCCCAACCTATGCTCTTACCTAAGATTATAAGATTATTACCTAAGTAACTTTTACATTTTACTGAATTCATTAGCCTTAGTTGAATCCTTTTTAAAGACTTCTTTTTGCATAATGCTGCTAAGTAGTGCCTTTTGTTTACAACTTTTCCTTACATTGGCCTGGTAGATGAAGCATTATGTTCCAGAGAAAAACATTTTCTCCATGGAAAAATCTATACTGCCTGGATTAAAGTCCCAGAGTAATATGACTCAAAAATTCCCCTGAACCCTCATAACCTATACAGGTGGCCCACCACTCCTTGTTAGGAGCTAGCATATCCGCCAGGCAGGAAGACACTACAAAGACTTCTCCAGTAGCATGTGCTACCTTCAGGGGCATGTCTTACCTTGTCCCCTGGCTGCCAAGTTTATAACTACTAGAAAGAATTCTCAGCATAGTCTGTGGCAACATGTTATGACCGATAATAGTAAAAAAGATTATACCTCAAAAGAGCTGCAAGAATTAGCATGTCCTGACAACCTCAAGGAAGACCCCTGTGACTGGGTTTTGAGGTTGTCTGATTAAGGGAGGAGGAATGTATGGCTGTATAAACAAAATTCTTGAGGGAAGGGAATTTTCTTGGACACGTGATATAAAGCCCAAGAATCTCAGTGAAGAAGTAAACCTGCTATTAACTTGAAAGCCTAGAGGGGGAAAATACTGTTGCCTATGTTAAGGAAAGTGGAGATGCTTAGGTTATCACAACAACCCTGAGAAGGCATAAAGAGCAGCTGATGGAAGCCAGAATACTGGAGCGTCAAATGACGCCTCAGAGAACTTGATTTTACAGAAGAATCAAAAGGGCATTTCATTTACCAAAGTTTCAGTGAGAGGGAAAGCAGTATCACTAAGAACTTCAGGAGTGGCTCTCTTCTCTAAGAGTCTAAGGTAAAAGAAGCAGTCATAAAGTCTGTTGGTTGAACCCAAAATAAAACAAGACAGTAGCACAGAAGACAGGAAGTCAAAACTGCTGCAATGACTGACAGACTAGATTGGCAACTGATTGGTCAGATACCTGAACAGAAAAGCTATCAGATGATCAAAGACAAATATATGTATATTCTCTGACCTAAACCACCTTTCTAGCTTTTCTCTACTCTGACACCATTTTCTCAGACAGTATTTTTACCCAACTTTATGCTAGCTATCAAACTCAAGCAAAAACTACAATAGTCATGGGCCCCAATAAACATGCCTAAAATGGACTTTCAAACTTTTTTCCACCCTAAAATCCCTAATCTCATCTGCTCTGTTTCTACTTTTTGGTTCCTGTTCATTAACCATTTTGTATGTTCTAACATTTTTTAAATTTTATTAGTGATTTAATATTGATTTACAAAATTATAAGATAATAGGGGTATAATTCTGCACTGTTCCCACCACCAGAATTCTGTATCCCATTCACTCCATTAGAAGCTACAGTAGTTCCCCCACGGTTGCAGGTATGGGTTGAGTATTATTTCTATAAATATATATAATTTTTTCTATGATCTTGCCTTCTCTTCCTTTCTTTTTTTTATTTCTTTATTGGGGAATTAATGTCTCACATTCAACAGTAAATACAATAGTTTGTATATGCATAAAATTTCTAAGTTTTCCATATAACAATACAACCTCCACTAGGTCCTCTGTCATCCTTCTTGGACCAGTTTTCCCACACACATACCCCAAAGTCTCTTACTTTGGTGCAATACACCAATTCCAGTTCAGGTTCTACTTGTGTTTTCTCTTCTGATCTTGTTTTTCAACTTCTGCCTGAGAGTGAGATCATCCATATTCATCCTTCTGCTTCTGACTTAGTTCACTCAACATGAATTTTTCAAGGTCCATCCAAGATCGGCTGAAAACGGTGAAGTCACCGTTTTGAATAGCTGGGTAGTATTCCACTGTGTATATAGACCACAACTTGCTCGGCCACTCATCAGTTGTTGTTCTCTTCCTTTCTAAGTCACACCTACAACTATTGCTACTTCTGAATGTCCTTCCTTTTTTCCTTTTCTCTCCAGGTCCTGATGGAGTTGGAGTTCACAGCCTTCTGATGATCTTCCCCTAACATTTCTCCCTTCTGGGGGTATGGACCAAAATTATTTTGGAGTGCAGAAGGTGGAAGCTCTGGCTTCTGTAATTGCTTCTCTGCTGGACATGGGAATTATCAGGTCAATCCATATCCCAAGACTAAAAAAGGGAACTTTAACATCAAAAATATAGAAGTCATAATCTCAGAAAAAAATATTCCTTTCCTGAATAGCTAGCTAATCCTCTTATACTAGCACGAGAAAGGCACACACTCTGTTTCCTACATGGGAGTTTATGCTTTGTTTTCACTTTAAATAAGTGAGAAGTACTTCAAGGCAATCTGGTCAACATACTGGGCACCCAGAGAAATGAGACCAAGAGGATGATGTGATTCAGGTTCCCAGAACAATACAGGCCTGAAGTGGCTGTCTGTGAGCCCAGCATATGGGCAGAAAACTCCTGGCTGACAGATCTAGTTGAGAAAACCAAGTGTATCATGACATTTTATGCATTTTGCTGTACTCTGCTCAGCCCTACTAGATAGACTGAAGAGCCAAAAGTGCACACCCTCCTCTGCTTTGTCAGTCAGCTTTCCGAGTTTGGTGTCCCTTTTCCAGCAGATGGCAGAACACACACGTAGGAAACTACAAAGCCATCCAAGATTTCTGAGTTTGTTGCTTCTTGGTCTTATTTTATTTTATTTTATCTTATTGCATTGTATTTTATTTTAGCTGGCTGTGTACCAGAAGAATTTTTACAACTAAAAAGCCCCACCCACATTCCATCTTGGAATCTTGGGGATGCTACTTACACCATACTTTGGTCTTCACAGAGTGGCTGAAACTCTTTACAAAGAAAAAGAAGAAGAAGAAGAAAGCCTGCTAAGTAAAGAAAGTTCAGCAAATAGATGGCAAAAATCAGGATTGACAGATTCTAGCTATTAGGGAGCCTAGTCAATAACTTACACATTTTTTCAACTTCTAAACCTAATTAAAATCCTTTGTAATCTTCATCACCTGGTAAAAATATAATTATGAACGGCCTTTTCGAAAGAAGTCCACAGATCACAGATTTTACATTGCCTCATTCCAAGGAGAAAAACCAGTGTGACACAGTGGGTCAGGAGAACAGTTAAGGAAATCAATCAGGTATCTCTCCAGCAAAGTGTGTTTTTCACAAAAGCAAAACTGTGCTTCAAGCTGCAAGAAGCATTTCCTAAAATATACTCTAACTGAATATTTCAGGCACACTAGTAAGTAAGTAGGTCACTTGTTCTCGAAGTTTCAGAAAATGTCACTCTATGGTACTTCATTTCAACCTTGAACAGGAAAGGTAGAAAATCTACCAGTTACTGTGTATGCCCTGAGCCTCAGAGATAACCCTGGTGGCAGAGAGAGAGATAAAAAAGAAAGAAAATCCACCAAGTTCTTTACAGAGTAACTATAATTCTAGAGTCAAAAATAAAACTAAATTTTGTAAATAATTTTCAAAATTCATTTGATTTACCAAAGTAAAAATAACTAGAGTTCTAAGAAGAAAAAAATTTCTGTAACATAGTCATATTACCATGTTTTCTAGCTGGAAATTGGACCCAGAATAAACACCCCAGAACCACCTTAAATAGCCTAGTTTTTCTTTTTTTAATTTTTTAATTATCTTTATTTATTGGATAGAGATAGCCAGAAATCAAGAGGGTGATAGAGAGGGAGAGAGTCAGAGGGACACCTGCAGCACTGCTTCACCACTCAACCAGCTGCGCCACCACCCGGACCCAATAGCCTAGTTTTCTTTGTTGAATCATGTCCCTTCTTCATGGTCCTCCTCTTTTGTTTCTAGTATCTACTCTGGTCTTGCCTCAACCTCCAAACTATTATCCATGAATCCCAGAGGTGCCTAATACTCTGTGTGTTCTTTGATGATACCATACAATATAGAATGCTAGAGCTAGAAAGGATTCAACACTGGAATTAGTACAGATAAGAAAAACCTTGGCCCTGAAAAACTCCCCAAGGCCACAACTTGCCTGGACAGAGTTATAATTCTACCCATATCCACTTCATCCTTATAGGATTTGTCAGATTGTTCATTTTCTTTTTTTTTTAGTATTTTTAAAAAATATTTATTTATTCATTTTCCCTTTGTTTTTGCCTTGTTGTTTTATTGTTGTAGTTATTATTGTTGTTGTTGATGTCTTCATTGTTGGATAGGACAGAGAAATGGAGAGAGGAGGGGGAGATAGAGAGGGGGAGAGAAAGACAGACACCTGCAGACCTGCTTCACCGCTTGTGAAGCGACTCCCCTGCAGGTAGGGAGCCGGGGGCTTGAACCGGGATCCTCTCGCCGGTCCTTGTGCTTTGTGCCACCTGCACTTAACCGCTACGCTACCACCCGACTCCCATGATTGTTTATTTTCACCAGATAATGAATGTAGAGACAAAGTATCTAGCTTTATTATTTTCTCTCTCATTGACAGATCTTTAATGAACAGAGATTTTGATTTAGAAACTTCAGGAAAGACTGGTTAGAGAAAACACAATTTTAAACAGTGGACATTCTTATCAGTTTGAAGCACATAAATCACACTTGAAATTACAAGCATAGGGGACCAAGAGATTGCTCACATGTCAGAGCACACATTTTACTATCTGCAAGGAGCCAATTGGGAGCTGCTAGGCACACACTGGAGCACCTGCAGAGGAAAGCTTCACAAGTGTTTTTGTGTCTCTCCTCTCCCCACCTCTTCTTCTTCTAGCGTTTGCCCTTCTTCCGTAGCCAGTCAACAGGTCAGGTTGAAAGCTGTCAGGAGCTGCTTGTTGCTGGCTTTGAAAGTGACTGGGATCCATGTGGATTCAGTCGGCTAGGAAGGATCCTCAGTTTCCCCAATGAATGGGGACTCACGGGATGCACCACGGGAAGGTCGATCCAATGCAACCCCCCACCTCTCTTTCTGTATCTCTCTCCTTGTTTCTCATCTTCTATCTAGAAAGAGAGGGAAGAGGGGGAGAATGGAAGGAGGAAAGAAAGGAGAGAAAGAAAGAAAGAGGGAAAGAAAGAGAGAGAGAAAGGAAGGAAGGATGAAAAAGGAAGAGTCTGCAGGGAGCTGTGGCACTGTGAAGGTGCAGAAGCCCAGTGATAACTCTGGAGGCAAACAAACAAGAAAATACACTTGGAGCCGAGCAGATGTCACAGTGGGTGCATAAAGGACTTGCATGTGCGAGTTCCCAGATTGAACCCCTAGCATCACCAGTAGCCAGACTGAGCAGTGTTATGGTCCAAAAGAGAAAGGGGGGGAGGGAGAAAGAGAGAGAGAGAGAGGGAGATGGCAGACCAGGGCTGTGGCTCAGCAGGCAGAGCACATAATTTGCATGTATGAAGTCCCGAATTTGATCCGTAACACTACATATGTTGACGTATACACTCATATGCATGTTACATAAGTAAATAAAATCTCCTTTAAGAAATGTAAGCGGGGAGAGGGGGGATCGGTGAAGCAGGTCTGCAGGTGTCTTTCTCTCCCCCTCTCTGTCTTCCCCTCCTTTTTCAATTTCTCTCTGTCCTATCCAACAACAATGACATCACTAACAACAACAATAATAACTACAATAATAAAAAACAACAAGGGCAACAAAAGGGAATAACTAAAATAAATAAAATTTAACAAAAAAAATTTAAAAAAAAGAAATGTAAGCATGGTTACCTGCCCTTTTATCAACTATAAAGACACATTACTCCGTGAAGAGACTATCTTATCCATGTCTGTATTTCTAGTGCCAAGAATGGAAACTGAGACTAAACAGCATCTCAAAAAAAAAATTAGAACAAAATGAAGCATCCCTCTTTCCTTCTCTCTATAGTCTATCTCCATCACCACCCCATTTTCTCCCTTTAACGCTTAATGTTGAGTTCTTTCCATGAAAACTCTGTTGTTAAGTAACTTCTTTCTTTCTTTCTTTTTTCTCTCTTTCTTTTTTTTTTTTTTTTACCAGAGCACTGCTCAGCTCTGGCTTATGGTGGTACCGAGGATTGAACCTGGAACTTTGGTGCTTCAGGCATGAAAGTCTTTTTCATAACCATTATGCTGTCTCCCCAACCCTGTCAAGTAATTTCTACCAGTCCTCTCTAGTTTAGTACCCTAAATGATAAGTGTTAGCTTCAAGTATACAAAATAACAATTCAGTATTCTTATGTATTGCAAGATAATAACAAAATAAGTCATTATCATTCATCATGACACAATTACTTTTTTTTCCTTATAATGAGAGTTTTTACTATTTACTCTCTTTAGGGGCTGGGTGGTGGTAGAACTAGTAAAATGCTCATGTTACCATGAGCAAGAACCCAAGTTCAAGCCCCCTTGCAAGGGGGAAGCTTTACAAGTGGTGAAGCACTGCTGCAGTGCTGCAGTAATCTCTGTGTCTCTCTCCCTCTCTATCTCCAAATTACTTCTCAAAAGAAAAAAAGGAGGAAAGGTGGAAGGAAGGAAGGAGGAGAGAAGGAAGGAGAGAAGGAAGGAAGGAAGGAAAGAAGGAAGGAGAGAAGGAAGGAAGGAAGGAAGGAAGGAAAGAAAGAAAGAAAGAAAGAAAGATGAAAGATTTACTCTCTTCACCTAGGAGGTGAGAGGTCAGATCATATCCATCTGTCAATACCTATACTATAATCCACTAACCCTCAAAAAACTAGTGTTTTAGCAACTATCAAATACATAGTGCAGAATAACTGACTATAAACACCATCATATCTCTATGATTTTACTTTGGTAAACTTTTAAGTTGAGAATAGAATATTTGAGATTTCAGTTTCATCTCAGAAAAAAAAAAAGTTTTGACCTTCCCTTCGTAGGCCCATTGCTTACGGGGGTAAGCAATGCAAGGCATTTGTGGTCTGGCCCTAACCATCTACCTTATCCAGTGTTAAACAGCTTAAAAGAATAGCAAAGTACTCATAAGTACAACTTCTACCTCAATGAATCAGCTCTCTCCTATGAGTCTCCTTATCTTTCACTTCTCTGCAAAGTAACCTAAAACTCTATATTTCTTTTTCAGCTATCAACACCTAGATAAAATACTGCTGTGACATATTTAGTTTCATCTGTACAGATTGATAAATACCAAGTCACCTCTTCATCACTTGAAGCCCATCGTCACCCTCCTATCACACACTAGGGGGCACTGTTGCTATATCCAGATTCAAGGAACTTGTGGACATGGATGGGAAAAGGAAATGAAAGAGCTTTCAAGATTCTGGGTGGCATTTCTAGCTGGGCCTGTCTCTGCAAAACCACTCTGCAGCTTCTGAGCATCAGAGACCATTAAACCCCAACAAGCTGGCCAATTCCAGGGTAAGGTTTACAAATATTACAATAAAAGAGGAGGGCTGAAGATCTCCAATCTGAACGTTTTACTTTAAGACTCCTTTAAGATCACAAGCTAACATAATAGGATTTATAATGACTGCTGGGAGTGAACAGGTAATCATCTTTCACCACTAGAGAAGATAATTCTGTTTAGACAACCAAGTGGCAAATACTGTCAGGGAAAATTATATGTATCAAAGACAACCAGAGCAACTGGGAAACACTTGAGTTTGTCCTTGCTTTTCATAATCATTTTTTCTGGTATGTAATGTCTAAGGTCTCAGGAATGAAAGCTTCATACACAAACAAATGAATTTCAGCCTCTTTCAGCCCTCAGCCTGGCTACTGCACAAAGCTTGCAGGATGCCAAAGAAGCCTCCTCGGCCCCCCTTAACTCTTTACTTGAATGACTAGTGGGCCTGCAATGCAGGAAAAACTCTCTTACACAGCAGAAATTTTCAAATCTCTGAACAGGTCATCATGACAAAGAAAGCATTTTGCTAGACTGGTAAATTATATAGAGATACATTAACGAAAATGTGTGTTTAAAAAAAAAAAGTTTTCTGAATGAAACTCTCACCTAATGGTATAAACATGAAACATTCCCACACAGAGAAGAATGAATCTGCCCCAAGGGAAATAACTCTGGTATTAACTTAGGGAGAAGCAATCCTGCTCACCCTTCCCCCACCTCTAGAGAGGGCTTCACGCCCTTTGTTGGTGTGATTTGGGTACTCCTCACAAATGCTAATGAGCAACCACACACTCATGCTAATGATTAGAATTCTATGTGGCCCAAAAGCAATTCAGCCAAGAACTGAGCCAGTCTGCTGGAGGTACTGTCTTAGTGCAAATCCTAACACAGAATGGTTTCCTTCTTGTTCTGGACTTTATCCCTAAAAGGGACAGGATCTCTCCCACAAGTACATTCCATTTTCTGAAGAAAAGCAAATAGTTTCCAGTCCTAGGCTTCTTGCAACAACTTGACATTTCCACAAAAAGTTCTAAAAACAAGGATAAGTCTAGTATACATATAGAGTGTCAATGAGACCTTTTTTTTTTTCTTTATTGAGGGGATTAATGGTTTACAGTCAACTCAGGGAGACTTTTTTTCCTTTCTTTTTTTTTTTTTTCTTTTGCCTCCAGGGTTATCGCTGGGGCTCAGTGCTTGCACTATGAAGCCTCTGCTCCTGGAGGCCATTTTTCCCATTTTTGTTGTCGTTGTTGTTGTTGTTGTTGGAAAGGACAGAGAGAAATCGAGAGAGGAGGGGCAGAGAGGGGGAGAGAAAGAGAGACACCTGCCGACCTGCTTCACTACTTTTGAAGCTCTCCCCCTGCAAATCAGGCTACTTGAGCTGGTCATTGCCCTTCGAACCACGTGGCCCTGTGTGCTTAATGTGCTGAGTTACTGCCTGGCCCCCTCAGGGAGACTTTTAAGAAAAATCGTTCTCAACTTAATTTCTGCTCTCACATATCCAAACAAAAAAAGGCCTTCTCATCAGTTACCATGGTTGGCTACTGTGGTGGTCCCTAGGGACAGATCAGAATGGAAAGGTTGGGGGATGTGTTGCTGAGTGTAGTCTAAAAAGCATTACTCTGAAGAAGTGACTCCAAATTGCTCCCTAGGGGCATTAGCCTCAACTTCCTTCACTGGGAATCACTAAAAATCACACACCAAAGAGATCACATAGTGAGTAACAACAATACATTCATGGCTCACTCAATATTCCATTAAAGGTTGACGAGCATTTCCAACATCTAGCATCTTATTCTTTTTTGTCACATTATATTTGTTTTATTTTAATGAGAGAGACAAAGAGAAAGACTCACAGAGAGAAACCAGAACACTGCTCAGTTCTGGTTTATGGTGGTGCTGAGGATTGAACCTAAGGCCTCTGAACCTCAGGCATGAAAGTTTTTTGCTGTATCTCTGGTGCCATAAGTTTCACTCTTTAAAGTTAAATATACTGGACCTGAGAACGTGGTTTGTTATATATGGCACAGTGTTTACTCAGAGGTACAAAAGGGGCCGGGTTCAATCTAATGTACCACCATAAACCAGAGCTGAGCAATGCTCTAAGTGAGAAGAAGGAAAGAGGAGTAAAAGAGAGAGGAAGAAGGAAGAAAGACAGTCAAAGTCTTATAACCGTTACTATCCAAAAATCTTTATACACAAATTGTTAATTAGTTTTCAAAGAATCAACAGACACAAGCTATAAGAAATATTATTGGCTATGCTACAGGAGGACCCCCAAGGGCCCTGGACCCTTTCAACTCTTACCCAAGGTCAGCATAAATTCCACACAAGGTGGGCAGGGTGGCAATTGGAGCAAGAAATGTTTTGTTAAAATAAAAGCAACCCCAAAGAGAGAGAGAGAGAGAGAAGGAGAGAGAGAGAGAGAGGGAGAGAGGGAGAGGGAGAGAGAGAGAAGGCATGCAAATTCACAATCTCTGAAAAACTTCAAATTATCTAAAGTCTAATATTTCCAACAACATTAAACTAAGCAGGACAAACACCCGTGCTTCTTTTTCCCAACATCCTAATGCACTCCCCCAGAATCAGGCACTTTGAAGAAATGAACAAAGAAACAATAGAAAGGATGGAAGATACACTCTAACCACCCCAAAGCCCACCACAAGGGGAGAGATGAACTCCTAAGTAAGCACAGATATAAACAAAGTGCCAAGAGAACTAAGATGTAGATATAAACCTCTGGATCTTTTAACCCCACTCCCATCATCCACGATTGGCCAATTCATATGTGAGGATTAACTCAATTCCCATGATTCCTTCAAATGAAGGTGGATGTCACAGAGTCAAGTCACAGATCATGATATTCTTGACTCAGGGGGTTAGGGAAATGTTTCTCCTTTTAGCAATGGCTTCTTAATCTGACCAGCTCTTTCCCTACCCTAAAACCTTGGCCTGCTCAGTTCTAATTAGTACTACCTAACAGCTACAATTTTGTTTTTATTTTGTTTTACAGTCATTCCTGAGATTTCCTAGTCCAAACAGTGACAATGAGGTCTTATCTCCTGAACGCAGGAGTGGAAAACATTCATCCCATGGGCCAACCCATATGACCCACAAAGTCATTTGGTCTGGCCCTGATAAGGCAACCAAAGCTTTTTTTTTTTTTTTTTTGCCTCCAGGGTTATTGCTGGGGCTCAGTGCCTGCACCAAATCCACTGCTCCTGGAAGTTATTTTTTCCCCTTTTGTTGCCCTTGTTGTTTCATCGTTGTTGTGGCTATTATTGTTGTTGTTGATGATGTTATTGTTGGACAGGACAGAAAGAAATGGAGAGAGGAGGGGAAGACAGAGAGGGGGAGAGAAAGATAGACACCTGTAGACCTGTTTCACTGCTTGTGAAGCGACCCCCCACTTCAAGTAGGGAGCTGGGGGCTCAAACCAGATCCTCAGTCTGGTCCTTGTGCTTCACACCATGTGGGCTTAACTCGCTGTGCTTCCGCCTGATACCCCGCAACCAAAGCTTTTACCATAGCAGTATTAAGCGCTCATTTTAGGTTTGTATTTCGTATGGCTTGCAAATGATGTTATAAACATCCAAGTGGCTCTTGGCAGACAAAAAAATTCCCCACCTCTGCTTTAGTAAGTATAACACAAATCACAACCATATTTATCTACTAGGCTCACCTACGAATACAAAGACATTCTTGTCTTGACACTGCCTCAGCAGATTGTCATTTTTTAGTTGGTTTAGGATGAGGATAGGCATCTATCCTCTTTAATTCCCCTGGCATATAGTCAGGTCAAAAGCCACTGAACTAGTATAGCCAGGTCTACCACCTTTCTTTGAACATTCCCATGCTTAACTTTTATTTTTGTCAAGCGAAATTAGCCAAGAGTCCTTCCACCCACAAGAACACAATGAAAATAAGACCATAGTCATAAAGAACTTTCAGGGTAAAAAAAGGATGTAGTTACTGTTATCATGATATTTTAAACTAATTGTCAGTACTAATAATATCTTAGTTTTATTCATTGGATAGAGAGAAAGAGAAATTGAGACAGAAAGGGGAGATAGGGAGGGGGACATACACACACACACCTCTGTATTATTTCACCACCCATGAAGCTTTCTCTTGAAGGTAGATACTACAGACTTGAATCCAGGCCCTTACACATTATTACATCTGCACTCAACCAGGTGAGGTGTACCACCACCCAGCCCCCTAATAATATCTCACAAGATGTTCGTGATACAGTAATATGATATAGTAAATCTGTAATTATGAATTAGAGACATATGACATTCCTTTAGCAAACATATTCTATCCCAAATGCGTTGTGTTGCAGAATGTAGCACTAAATTCAAACAAAGCAGCAGTAGAGAAAGAGAAGAAAGGAACTGGAGAGGCTTTGCAATGTGAATAATCTAAACTCAGATGTAGATGACGGTGAAAGAGGGGTTCAAATTCCTAGTCCTAAAGGAAATGAACTTGCAAAAAAAAATGGTAAACAAACTGTCTCTTAGGCTTTGTGAGAACTGGGAGGTGGAGGGAGGCAGGGGTGGACAGAACTTTGATGGAGGATGTGGTCATTCATACATACTATGTATGAGTGTGAAATTATATGAGTGTAAATTGATAATTTTGTAGAATACTGTTAAACAGCTAATAAAAATGGGGGAAGAAAAACCTAGTTCTGTGATGACTCAGCAATGTCATCCAGGGAAAAAGCCATCAGTGCCAAAGCCAACCTGCCTGTCACTGCCACTGCCAGCCACCACTCCCCTGAATGGCCACTGAACCTAGTGGGGCTCCTGAATGAGATTCCCTCTGCTCTGAACTGTAGAGAGCAGTCAGCCCCTGAGCCTTCTTCGCTAGAAGAAGAAGAAGCCCCTGAGTGCTGGCAGAAATTATGGAAGGACAAACCCCTTGAGATTTACATCACTCAGCAGTGAAAATCAATATACTAAGCCCTATACTGAATCTCTGAGTCCCAACTTGGCTTCAGGAGGAGAGACAGAGTGGCTCCCCTCCGAACACATGCCACATACTAGAACATTTCACCTTCTCTGAGAACAAGAAACACAACCTGCATGGCTGGCATAGGATAGCCCACACCTGCAGCAACACCATGACAGTACAGCAGGCTACAGAAGGACAAAGCATGAGAACAACTTATATAATCAGAGATACATAGAAAGATGGCATGCATGAACCTGCCTTGGAATTTCACATGGGCAAAAAATTCTCTAGTTCCTTCCAAATGTATTTTTAATGACCTAATTTGGTTAGAATTTTAGTGATACAGCTTAGCAACCAGTACAAAGTAACAAAGTCATTTCCTTATCCCTTCCTGCAATGTACCCACAAATCCCTCCTTCACTCTCCACTCAATCCTTCCCAGTCAGGGCAAGCCCAGAATTTCCATTTCCAGTTTCCTAAATGAGTCATGGACTATCTCAATGACTGTCAAACTGTCACCTCAAATTCTTGCTTTTGGGAGACTGAAGAAGTCTTCTAATACCTAGTCACCAGCTGTGGAGTACATTGTATTCAATATATTCTAGGTACTTACCTCGATTTTGGTTTCAGAACAATTTATATGGCAAGTAAGATAGTTCAAACACAGAAGAATTGAGCCGTTTTTGTCAGAGGCCACATAATTAGTTAAAAAAAGAAAAGGCAGCCTTTGTAGACAGGTTTGTCTAATGCAAAGCCTATACTATTTTAGTAGTAGGTCCACAGACAGTACTATGTACTAGGTACTGATCTAAATGCTGTTAAGATCTACCTTATTTAGTCTTTATAACCCTAGGAGAGGTACCTACATTTTTAAAGCTTTTTTAAAAATATTTATTTATTTATTTCCTTTTTGTTGCCCTTGTTGTTTTTATTGTTGTTGTAGTTATTATTGTTATTGGATAGGACAGAAAGAAATGGAGAGAGGAGAGGAAGACAGAGAGGGGGAGAGAAAGATAGACACCTGTAGACTTGCTTCACTGCCTGTGAAGTGACTCCCCTGCAGGTAGGGAGCTGGGGCCTCGAACAGATATCCTTAGCTGGTCCTTATGCTTTGTGCCATGTGCGCTTAACCCGCTGCGCTACGGCCCAACTCCGGTACCTACCTTTTTTTTCCTACTGTTGTTATGCAGATAAGAAAGCTGAGGAATAGGGAGATTCATTAACTCTTAGAGTTGAGAGGTTTATAATTGGCAGTAGCACCAGGATTCATGGCTGATTTCAGCATCCAACTCTTAACCAATCAATATGCTAGATACTACCCTCTTTCTTCCTGCAATTAAATTCTTTCTGTACTTACTCATTTAAATACTACTTAAAGCAAAAAGGCTCACTTGGACGTTGTGCTTCTTTGCTATGTACATAACCCAGGTTTGAGCCTGACCTCACCATACATTCTGGCTCCTTTCCCTCTTTTCCGTCTCTCTATCTCTGTTGGCTAAAGTCAGCCGGAAGTGGTGAGGCCCCAGAGATAACATATCCTATCAGGTATTCTAGAAAAATAACCAGCAGCTAATAGTTTCCTGCCCTCAGAAAGCAACAATCTACAAAGGCAAAAACTACAGCTGGGGAAATGGTTCAGTAGGTAAAGTATCAGACTAGCATGCCGGATGTCATAGGTTCAATCCCTGGCACTGAATATGTCAGAGAAATGGTGATCTGTTCCCTCTCCCATGAAATAAATAAAAACAAATCTTTTTTTTTAAGTGGAGCAATAAAATTAATCAAAATATGAATCCAGGTAATAGATGCCTGAAACATCAGGAGGATTTCATTGAGCATTATTGAATGAGCTGAATTTGAGAAAGCTGGACAAACTGGTCCAGATAGGGGCAATAATGTAAACAAAGGTAAAAGTGAAGAAAAGGACTAGGAATGGAAAGAGATAATGCCCCCTTCTTCCACCAACACTACCCCCACACACAACTTTGTTCTGCTATTTTTATTTTTTAAAGCTTTCCTTTTCATCATTATTATCTTTATTGGATAGAGACAGCCAGAAATGGAGAAGGGAGGGGGAGATAGAGAGAAAGAAGAGACAGAGAGATACTTGCAGCCCTGTTTCACCACTCACAAAGCTTCCCTCCCATAGGTAGAGGCTGGGGGCTCAAACCCAGGTCCTTGTGCATTGTAACATGTGCACTCAACCAGGTGCACCATCCCCTGGTCCCTGTTCTGCTCTTTCATATTCGTTATCTCATTTAATCTTCATGTAGGGCTAAGAGCCACCCTCACTTAACATATGCAAGCCCAACAACTCACAGTCACAAATGAACAATGGAAAACATCAGATTCATCTGTCTCTGATCCCCTTTCTGTAGATTCACAGGTGGACACAGTTGAGGCCAAGGGAGCTGGTCAAGCACTGACAGAACCAGACAGACTGTAACATTTGATTTCTAAACTTAAATGCAATTCAGGTTGTCTGTCTTTCTCCCATCGCCCCAGTATGTGCATTTTCAATTTAGAATCCTCTCCCTGTGGTGTTCCTACTCCAAACAAGCTTCCTCTCTGTAGACTGACATATCGTGACTTGCTGTGTCCAAATATAGAGCAGTCCTCTACAGCCAGCTGAGCTCACCAAGGACAATACTAGCTAGTAACAAACTCTGTGCTGGTGGAACCAGCTGGTAAGGACACACAAACTATGCCAAGGAGATCTCAAAATTCCCCTAATCCAGGTCTCTCTGACAGGAGAAAAAAACTCAAGCCCAGAGAAAGGGGGAAAAGACTCTCCCACACATGCCCTAGCATACACACACACACACACACACACACACACACACACACACACACACACACACATACACACACACACACACACACACAATCTGAGCATTCTGAGTATTTCATAAAAGTGTGAGCAGAGGTCTGAAATCCTTGCAACAGCTTGGAGAGGAGGATCTGCCTTCCCACAGGATCTGTCTTTAGACTACAGTGCTGCTGAGACTAAAAAGAGCAAATCTGCTTTTCTTAGCAAGGTTCAAGCTTGCCTCGCATTGTGTGGTGTAGGAAGGAGGAATATGCAGGGGCACCTAAAGATGATCCTCATCTCTTAGTCAGCAACCTAAGGAGTGGGATGTGTGGGAAACGTACCCCTTCTTGAGATCTTGGAGTGCACTCCCTTCCCTCTGCAGAAAAAGCAGGCCCTGATGTGACAGCACCCACTGATCACCTCTTATAGCACACTTTTCACAGCACACACTGCCTATGGAAGAAATTTAAGAGTCGTGACGTGTCTGCCATTGTACCCTTAGGTGGCCTTCTAAGAAAGACTTTAAGAAGTAATGCCAAGCATAGCAAAGGAGAATCTGTTGTTCAAACAAAGAGTAGCGTCCATTCATCGTCAGATAATTTAAGACATATAGCAAGAACATTGCTCATCAAATATTCCCTCTGGGAATAGATACCCAATGCTCTAAGGTCAGAGGAGCGTGTATGCCATTTTTCTGTCACTCTGGTTTCATTTTCTCCCATCATCACATCAGACTACAGTCAAAAGACCTACAGTTATTTTTTAATGTACTCACTTTAATGTGCTCAGAGTATTTATAGTTCAATTTTCATGCTGGCTACTTTTAATGTAGATGCACAGTATATGAAAAGGATTTCATACTATTCTCTTTTAGTATTATATAAAAATCCTCTGCAGAGACAGAGCTATCACTTTCTTTTCCTTTCTACTTTTTTTATTTGATAGCATAGAGAGAAACTGAGAGGAGGGGGAGATCGAGAGGGAGAGAGAAAGATAGACACTTGCAGATCTGCTTCACCACTTAGGAAGCAAGCATCCTCCCACCCCTGCAGGTGGGGGGCAGAGCCCGGATCCTTGCGTGGTACCTTGAGCTTAGTACTATGTGTGCCACTGTCTGGCCCCAGAGCTATCTTTTTTTTAATCCCTCCTTTTTATTGTATGAACTAGTATTCTTCCCTTCAGTATTTTTTTTCTTTATTAGGGGGATTAATGATTTACGGTCAATAGTCTGTACATGTGTAACATTTTCTCAGTTTTCCACATAACAATTCAACCCCCTCTAGGTCCTCCTCTGCCATCATGTTCCAGGATCTGAACCCTCCCCCCAATCCCAGAGTCTTTTATTTTTACTGTGGTGAAATACACCAAACCCAGTCCAAGTTCTGCTTGGTGTTTTCTTATTTTTCACCTTTTTATTATTATTAGTGTTTTAATAATGATCGACAAGATTGTGGGTTAAGAGGAGTACAATTCCATACAATTCCCACCAACAGAATACCATATCCCAAAAGGGATTACCACAAAACAAAATATAGAACAGAGACCCATAGGAAATATAAACACAGTATGTGACAGCATTATAGATAACCCTCTACACAAAGTGACAGATAAAAGCAAATAGGAAAATGATCAATAAGAACATAAAGCAATCTTGGCACAGAAATCAGAATGGTTATCAATAAGTTACATATATCAATAATAATCCTAAATCTGAATGGTTTAAATTCATCAAACAAAAAACTGATAGTGACTGAATGGATTAAAGACTCCACTAGAGGGAGTCGGGCAGTACCACAGTGGGTTAAGCGCCGGTGGCACAAAGCGCAAGGACAAGCAGAAGGATCCCGGTTTGAGCCCCCAGCAGGGGAGTAGCTTCACAAGTGGTGAAGCAGGTCCGCAGGTTTCTATCTTTCTCTCCTCTCTGTCTTCCCCTCCTCTCTCCATTTCTCTCTATCCTGTCCAACAACGACAACATCAATAACAACAATAATAATTACAACAATAAAACAACAAGGGCAACAAAAGGGAATAAATATTTTTTTAAATTAAAAAGAAAATAAAGACTCCACTAGAAAAGCAACTATCAGAATTACAGATGTCTCAGAAGGAGAGGAGAAAAAGAGAGAAAGAAGGGAACAGAAAACAAATTCAGAGACTTAATAGCAGAAAACTTTCCAGGAAGCATAGAGAACACTCAGATCCCTAAACCCAAATAGGCATATACCAAGGCACAGCATGATGCCTATTTTTTTTCCTTTTGTTCTCAGAAGTATTTTTGCTATTCATGATTTTCTGTGGTTCCGTACTTGTAAACCACTATTAATCACAATTTCTTAAAGTCTTTGGGAAAAAAAAAAAAAGACAGATGACAGATACAAAAAGTCTCTCCTTAAAGGGTCTTTAAATGGGTAAAACACAAACACAAAATAAATAATATGAAAGAGGGACAGAGTCTTGGTGTCTGGGTTTGTGAAGAAAGAGAAGCCAACTTGGAACAAGCTAAACCAATAACACCTTTTACATATTTCTCATTCCTCCAGAGTAAAATTTTACTAAGACTTTGAAGGAGAGAAACTGTAACAAAAATATGTTCCTCCTCTCAGTGGAGGTGATGGGATATAGAACTCTAGTGGTGAGAATTGTACGGAATTGTACCCCTCTTAATCATCATTAAATTACTAATAAAAAATAAAATAAAACAAAGAAAATAGAAGAATAGAAGAAAAAAGGGGAGTCCGGCGGTAGTGTAGCAGGTTAAGCACACATGGCACAAAGCACCAGGACCGGCATAAGGATGCGGGTTCGAGCCCCTGGCTCCCCACCCGCAGGGGAGTCGCTTCACAAGCGGTGAAGCAGGTCTGTCTTTCCCCCTCTGTCTTACCTCCTCTCTCCATTTCTCTCTGTCCTATCTAACAACATCAATGAAACAAGGGCAATAAAAGGGAGTAAATAAATTTTAAAAGAAACCTAAAAAAAGAAAGAAGAAAAAGGAAAAGAAAAAATGTGTTCCTTTTCTGTACTCCTTTCTATTTTCAAGAGGCTTTATATTCTGTTTTCAAGTTAAGTAGTTTTTGGCTAGCATGAATGATTTGGTCAGAAAGATCATAAATTAGCTAAACTGATCAAATTATAAAGACTCACTGAGGCAAAATTCTAATCTATCCACCAGCATGTATCTGGGTTCTACGGCAGAGCTGGGACAAAGACCTACAGATTCAAGTGGATGCCGCCATAACTATGTGCCCCAAGGTGTTTTACTTCCTAGGAAGACAGTAATTGCAGTTCTAACAGGTATGTGAAACCAACTGCAGAACTCCCCAGTTGACTGCATTTGTAAAAGTCATCAAAATAGGAAACCTGCAAATAATAATAATAAAAAAAGAACATTAAAGAAAGTAACTCGGAATGCTAAAAATGGTCATCAAGCCCATTTCATTTTGATTGGAATCCTTGATGCCAGGCCTGTGTCTTAAAGACATCAAAGAAAGAAAGAAAATTCTGAGAGGGAAAAAAAAAAGTTTATTCCTTTTGAAGGCTAGACAATGAGACATGTAACAGATGGGATGGGGAAGGGCAAAGGGCTTAATAAGATTCACTACAGGATTAGGCATTCATTTGATTAAAACCCAGCATATGCAAAGCAGAGGCAGAACAAAATCACACCCCTCTGACTCATCATGCTCCAGTGTGTGCAAGCACTATTATACAGACGAAACCAGGTAGAAGCCATATACACTCTGCCCTTTAACAAAGAATTGATAAAATGGACTTTTAAAAAGGTTTTGGCTTCCTATTTGGTTTCATGCAAGCCTCTACAACAGAAAGAACACTTTTGGTACCAAAACAGAAGGGTTCAACTTTGATCCTCAGTGTCTAACATGGCGCAGGGCACATCAGTGTTTAAAAGCTGCGCTTTGAGTAAAGTCTAACCTTAGTTATCCATGAGGATTGGGATAGGTATAGGTACAATCGGTAACTCTATGTCCATAGTTTCCGGACAGCCCCAGTTTATTAGAATAAGCAGTAGTAAACTGTAGAGGGTATCATCCTGATCATGAGATATGCTGTCTGTCAACAAGATGAGTATTTTCCATTGATTAGATGATCAAAAATTCATATGGGATCTTTTTCTTTTTCCCAAGTGTTTCTTCAATCCTTGCAGTGTGTCTAATGGACTTTCTCTCTAGTTTCCTATTTTTCCCTCTTTGCTCATGTCTCCATAATTTCTTCCACCCCTGTCTTTCTCTGTGTTCTGGTTATTTTAAGTGTCTCGGAATCTCAGCAGACTATCATTTTCCTTAGTTAATATTTACCATCTTGTAGAGAATGACGTAAATTTACTGCTGTGGTAACAAGATTTATCTATCTCTTCATAGGATTAAGAGAAAACAAAGAGAAGTAAAGAAAAGAGCCATGCAGCCTTGTCAATGACACAGTATATAAAGTAATAGTCTCTCAAGTTTGAGGCTCAGAGTTCTATCCATGGCAATGCATGCTCCAGAGTCATGCTTTGGTTATCTTTCCCTTTACCATAAATACTTTAAGAAGAGAAAGAAGGAAGGTGGGGGGGGGGGGGAAGTTGGGCAGTAGCACAGCGGGTTAAGTGCAAGGACCGGCGTAAGGATCCTGGTTGGAGCCCCTGAGCCCCTGGCTCCCCACCTGCAAGGGGGTTGCTTTGCAAGTGGTGAAGCAGATCTGCAGGTGTCTATCTGTCTCTCTCCCTCTCTGTCTTCCCTTCCTCTCTCAATTTCTCTGTCCTATCCAACAACAACAAGGGCGACAAGGGCAACAAAATGGGAAAAATGGCACCAAGCCCCAGCAATAACCCTGGAGGCAAATAAATAAATAAATAAATAAATAGAAATGTAAGTAAGAACTGGATGCATGAATGTCCTCAGCTATGACCATGAACTCTGAGCTCAGACTGACAGGGACTCATAGGTTACATAGGTTCCTATGCATCTATATGGGCCCTGGGTCAGATCTATGGGGTAAATAGTTAACTATATCTATATATTTTCAAGTTTGGGAGCTGCTATCTGCCCTAATCCAGCTTTCTAGCCTTATTCTCAACTCTGACCCCATTTTCCAAGACAATATTTTCAGTCCACCTGCATGTTAGCTATCAAGTTCAAGCCAGAACTAATAAAGTCAGAGGCCCCTAGGAACATACCTAAAATAGACTTCCCAGCTTTTCTCCACCCTAAATCCCTCTTCTCATCTGCTCTATTCCTATTTTTTGCTTCCCATTTGTTAAACATTTTGTCCTGCTTTATATGTCGCCACCACCTTTCAACCACCAAGTTGCAGATGCTATTATGATTCCATCTTGGCCTCCCTGGGCAGATCTCACTAATGAGCCCCAGGACCTCACCTCTCCAAAGCCCTACCCCAATAGGGAAAGACAGAAACAGGCTGGAGGTATGGCTCGACTTGCCAACATCCGCGTACAGCAAGAGAAGGAATCACAGAAGCCAGAACTCCCACCTTCTGCACCCCATAAAAAATTCTGGACCATACTCCCAGAGAGGGAAAATTGTTAGGGGAAGATGACCAGAGGGCTCTGAACTCCAATTTCATCAGGACCCAGAGAGTAAAGAGGAAAAAACGAAGGACATCCAGAAGTAGTAGCAGGTATAGGTGTGACCTAGAAAGGAAGAGAAGGCAGGGCCATAGGAAAAAAAAAATATATATATATATATATATAAATTATAGTCAACCTATATCTATGGCCTTGGGAGAATCACTACAGTTTTCGGTGGAGGGAATGAGGACACAGAACTCTGATGTCAGAATGGTACAGAATTATACCTGTTATCTCATAATTTTGTAAATCAATATTAAATCACTAATAACAAATTTTAAATCCATGTGACAATGATTACACTGTCTACACTACTACATTAACCCCCTCAATTAAAAAATTAAGAAAAAAAGACAGTAGTAGAGATGGAAAGTAGTATAGCAAATTCAACCTGAGACAAAATAGCTGAACTTACCTAGTGCTTATTCCATGACTTTCAAGTTTTATCTGGGTCATTTTATTTAATAGCCATTACATTTTAATAGTATCATAAAAAAAAAGAATTTTAGGGGAGTTGGGCAGTAGTGCAGCGGGCTAAAGCACACGTGGCGCAAAGTGCAAGGACTGGAGTAAGGATCCTGGTTCGAACCCCTGGCTCCCCGCCTGCAGTGGAGTCGCTTTACATGCAGGGGAGTCACTTCACAGGCGGTGAAGCAGGTCTGCAGGTGTCTATCTTTTTCTTCCCCTCTCTGTCTTCCCCTCCTCTCTCTGTTTCTCTCTGTCCTATCCAACAATGACGACAACAATAATAACTACAACAATAAAACAACAAAGGCAACAAAAGGGAAAATAAATAAATATTTTTTAAAAAGAATTTGGTACATACTCTCAGAGGAAGAGAAATGTTAGGAGATGACTAAAGGGCTCTAAAACTCTAACTCCATCAACACCTGAAGTGAGAAGAGGGGAAAAAAGGAAGGTTTGGGAAGTAGTAATAGGTGTAGGTGTGACTTAGTGACTTAGAAAGAGAAGGCAGGGAGATGGGCGGTGGCGCAGCGGGTTAAGCACACGTGGTGCAAAGCGCAAGGACCAGCAGAAGGATCCTGCTTTGAGCCCCCCAGCTCCCCACCTGCAGGGGAGCCGCTTCACAGGTGGTGAAGCATGTCTGCAGGTGTCTATCTTTTTCTCCCCCTCTTTGTCTTCCCCTCCTCTCTCCATTTCTCTCTGTCCTATCCAACAGTGACAACATCAGTAACAAAAACAATAACTACAACAATAAAACAAGGGCAACAAAAGGGAATAGTAAAAAAAAAAAAAAAAAAAAAAAAGAAAGACAAGGCAGGACCATAGGAAAAAAGGGGCAAATACATAGTTATAAAAGTAATAGTCAGTCCCAGGTTCACTCCCCCACACCGCCATAAGCCAGAGCTGAGCAGTGCTCTGGTGAAAAAATAAATAAATAAATAAATAAATAAATAAATAGTAATAGTCAACCCATATCTGTGACCTTGGGCAAACTACTGCAGTTTCCAATGAAGGGAATGGGGACACAGAACTCTGGTGGTGGGAACAGTGTGAAATTATACCCCTGTTATTTCATAATTTTATAAATCAATATTAAATCACTAATAAAAATAAAAAATAAGAATGAAAATAGATAATTAGAAAGGGAAAAAGAATTGGATTAATTGATTTTGTAGCCTGCTACTTTACTGAATTTATTGATGATTTCCAGTAGTTTCTTGGACTGTAACCTAAGATACCAGCCTGAGAAGTCAGCCTTGCAACTCTTCAAATCTGGTGCTCCACTCTGACACTATATTCTCTAAAACAACATTCTCATCCAACCTCAGGTCATGCCACCTTCCAGATACCAAGCTGCAGATGCTACCATGATTCCAGACCAACTTCTCTGGGCAGATGATCTCACCAATGTGTCCTGGGCCCTCGCATCTCCAGTGCTCTGGTCCACTAGGGAAAGATAGAAATAGGCTGGGGGTATGGATCAACCTGTCAATGCCCATGCTCAGTGGAGAAGCAGCTACAGAAGCCAGAACTACTACTTTCTGCTCCCCATAAACAACCTTGATCCATACTCCCAGCGGGGGAGAAGTGATAGGATGAAGATAAGGGGACTCTGCACTCCAGCTCCATCAGCACCCGGAGAGAGAGAAGGAAAAGGAGAGGGACATATGGGGGTAGCTTTGATGTCATGAGTGTTTAGAGGGAAAGAGAGGATTGAATCAGGAAAAGAAGAGGTAACTTTGTATAAATGTGGACAGATAGTTATAGAGAAGATGGCTGGCCCATGTCTACAACTTTAGGGGAACTGTGGTGGATTGCAGTGGGGAGAATGAAGATTCAGAACTCTGGTAGTGGAAATGGTGTGGATTCAAACCCGTGTCAACATGTAATTCTGTAATTTAAAAATATTAAAAAATAAATAAATAATAAAAGAATTTGATTAATTAATGAATTAGGGATCCTGAATTTTTTTGTGTAAAATTTTTAGTACTTCTCTTAAGCCATGAGTGAGATCTTGTTATCTGGCATGTTAACTTCTTTAGAGTTTCTAGCATCACTGCTAGTAAGCAAATCATAGAGGTTCTACATTCTCTTCCTTGACGAAAGGAAGAAAGAGATTTATTTAGCCATCTCAGGAGCAGGTCTAAAGTAGGAATGTCAATAAATAATAGTAATAAACCCAGGCAGAGTGCACTTAATCCCAGGTCTGGCAAATGTATTCTTCCCTTCCCAAGGCTTCTGTCACAATCATGCTCCATGAAAACCTTGTTCAGGCCAAGAAGCATTCAAGTCTGATCCCCTTCTTAGTCTTTACTGGAACTGGAGGAACTAAAGCAGTGATATACGACACTCATTTGGCATCATTCAATCCAGATGTCAGCCTGGACAGAAACAATAACCTAGAATACTGGAACAAACTGGATCCCAATGATCAATATAAGTTCTATGCAGTTGATGTAGATTTTAACAAGCCAAAGAAAGAAGGTTCAGGTTTCTAAATGAGAGGTTTCACTTTAAAGCTAATTAAAATCAAGATATTCCAGAAACCATCTGCAATTTTTCCACTAAGTAGGAAATATTTTCCTTCTAAATGCACAAAATCATATTAGTATGTCACATTGGGGTTCTCAAATAATAAATGTTATGAAACTTGAAAAAATAATTAAACTCCATATAATATAATGTTAATTTAGAGTCATATAATGTTAAATCCCATTTGGTCCATTCCAAACTGTGTGGCCCTAGAGATTTATTTATTTTTATTTATTTATTTATTTTGCCTTCAGGAATATTGCTGGGGCTTGGTGCCAGCGCTGGAAATCCACTGCTCCTGGTGGCAAAATTTTCCATTTTACTACACACTATAGAGAGAAATAGAGAGAGGAGGAGACAGAAAGGGAGAGAGACACCTGCAGACCTGCTTCCATGCTTGTGGAGTGTCCTCCCTGCAAGTGGGGAGTGGACTCAAACCCAGATCCCTGTGTGGATTCTTGTGCTTAATAATATGTGAGCTTAACTGAGTGTGCCACTGCCTCTCCTCCCCCTGGAAAAAATTTTGGGCCTCAGTCTTTCATCTGCACAATCAGAGGCTTGTTTGCTAAAGAGTGAGAATCTGGTCAGGAAGAATTCCTTTCTTTCCCTCAGTTCCACATACAGGGCCTCAATTTTTCACTCCATTTCCTATTCCCACATTCCATTAACTATCTTATAACATTCCCTAACATAAGCCCCTGGAATCTCTATGCTTTCTTGCTGTTTTCATCTTTCCTTTGTTCTATGGACTACATAACTTTATCACGGGTTATTTCTGAGAAACAGAAACTGTCATGCTCACAGTGCTTCCCTATGCCTTGGCCATAACCTCTCAAAGTACAGCAAAACGTTTTTTTAAAAAAAGTTGTGTCCTCATTTAGAAAAAAAAAAAGTATGAATAATAAATAACATAAAGTTATCTACATATTGCTGAGATTAGATCCTTCAATGAAAACTCATTTTCTTGGCCAAACCAATGTGCATTCAACAATACAATTTCAACACTGTTGCAGCTTTTCGAGGAATGTTATTTCATTACACTTGCCCCAAAAGGTACCAACATTGCCTGACTTGCTATTGACATTCTTTGATTAAATCCTGAATCCAAAACATGTCTTTTTATTTAAAATGCTTAAGTAAATTATGTGTTATTCATTTCCCTCTTAATGAGAAAAGATTGTTTTTTTTGTTTTGTTTTTCTTTGTAGGATCTTCTTGCAGCAGTGCATGTAATATGTAATCTAGTTTAAAGGTTGTCATCCCAGGGGTCAAGAAACAGGTCACCCAGTAGAGTAAACACTATACTGTGCATAAAGTTCAAGTCCCCAACCACATGGAAGCACCTGCACTGGGGAAGCTTCAGGAGCAGTGGAGCAGTGTTGTGGCGTCTCTCCTCTCTCAATCTGAACAACAAAAAGAACAAAAAAGGTGATCCAGGAGGTGGCGCAGTGGATAAAGCATTGGATTCTCAAGCATTGGATTCCAAGTTCAATCCCCGGCAGCACATGTACCAGAGTGATGTCTGGTTCTTTTTCTCTTCTCCTATCTTTCTCATTAATAAATAAATAAATAAATTATTTTTTTAACAAAAGAGAACTTATGGAGAGCAGTGAAATCATGTAGGCACAGAGGCTGAGCGATAACTCTAGAGGCAATAAATAAATAACAATTTACTAGTATTCTCTCTTCCAATAAGATGGAAACCCCAGTTGGCAAAATAGTTCTCTTGAATAATGCACTGTTTTCCTACATGTGTGACCCAGGTTAGAGCCTGATCTCCCTCTCCCCACATTGCACTGAAGGGCACTTTCATGTTGTAAGTTCCTGTGGGTCATCCCCCACCCATTTCTATCCAAAAAAACTCACTCCAGAGTAGGGAAACCCAGAAATGATTTTTTAAAAAGTGGAAACACCTTTACATTAGCTGGTTCAGGAGTCTTAAACCTCAATGGGAAACTTCCTTGAAGATCCCTCATAATTAGCCCATCAAACTATTGGGACTGTGAAATGAAATGATGCATGTTAAGTGCACAAAGTCCAGCATGTTAGAAAGTCTGGCTTGTTTCCATTGGGTACAAAAGATGCCTTAGAGAAAGAAGTAATGTGGCTGGTGATGGTTAGGGAAGGACTGCTGTGAGTAGGTGGTAAAGTGGTAGGGATAAGAGAAGGAGTGGGTGCATGGTAAATAGAAAAATGAAACAAGCATATGGAAAGTAAAAAATGAACACAAAGTATACTCTGGTTTCTCACCATTCCAATGGCCACACTCATGGAAACAGAGTTATCTAGTGAATCTCAAGTTCTACCTTCATTACAGAGTCTAATTAGACCTATGAACTTCCCGTTTCTGCTCTCTGAATAACCATTTTTAGAAAACTCTCTCTGCTCCTTAGTTCCCATGTGTAATTTCTACATTCCCCCCCCCCCCCATGGTAACAATGTTATTTGCATCTCTACATTTTATTTCTAGGTCTGAGGACAAACAAGCATGTGAGATTCTGTTTTGCAGATAATTTGACAAGTTCCATGATTAGGGGATCCATTTAATTAAATAGGAATTATATATACTACTGTTATGCTATGTTCAAGGGTTCGTGGTTAATATTTTCTTTATAGCAACCATAGTGGGAATATTTAGATCTCCAGTGCTCTCAATGTTTATCTGAAAACAGCTTCCCCCAATGAGCAGTACTCCTCCATGCATCATCAATGCTGCCTTCCTAGCCCATAATTCTAAACTTTAACCTTGCTAAACTCCAGCACCCAACCTATAAGATAAATTCCTTGTAGTCCCTGAATCTCATATCTTCGTCCCTACTACCTGTATTCTGAAACACTTATTAGCATTTTTTTAACCATTGCTGGGACTTCACCATTCCTGGCTGACTTTTTCAGGTGTGTGTGTGTGTGTGTGTGTGTGTGTGTGTGTGTGTGTGTGTGTGTGTGAAATTGGACTTGTTCCCAAGTATCTTTTGCTTGATTTTCTTTCTCTAGCTGCTTCTTTCCTTCTCATAATTATTGCTTTTCCTCATTACAAATGAGCCTCTTCTTCCTTCTGTCATCTAAACCTCCCTGAAGGAATTCTCTGGCAAGTTCTAGCAATTATAAAAAATAGCAAGGATGCTAGAGACCAGTGTTGGGAGGAGTCAGGGCATGCATATGATCTGCTTCTATGCTCTTAGCAACTAGCACAGATGGGTTCCTTCAGAAGGAGTCAGGCTACAATATTTCTTAATATTGAATATCTTTGCAGGTGGCTTTCTGTCGGGTATAGACTGGAGCTAGATTTCCAGCTACTCTTTCTTTGGGTTGATTAATAAAAGTTTAAGGCCAAAAGCTGCTGCACAATTGGGGAGGTGGGGGAAGGGACCAGGAATTAGATTCAGACCCATGGCACTGTGCATAAAATGCTGACTCCTGGAGTGAATAAAAGCCAGGAGCTGCTTTGATCACTTGGAAGTTTGAAGTGTCACTAGATTCAGAAAAAAGGCTGGTGCCTAGGTTGGAAATATAACATCATAGTTTAGATAACAGATTCTCGTGCCTGAGGTACCAGAGGTCCCATATTCAATTACCTACACCACTATAAGTTAGAGTTAAGCAGTGTCATGATTAAACAAACAAAACAAAACAAAACAAAAATCTACAGCTTAACCCAGCTAAAAGGAGAAGTTATCACTCTACACTGAAACCAGGAAGAAAACCCAGAATTGAGCATCTTTCAGCAGCCAGTGGGTGGTACAACAGCCTGGTGCTGGGAGCCAACCCTCTCTTCAGTCATCTCCAGTGAGAAAGCATTCCTCGTACAGGGTCAGCAACACCTGACCTATAAAGGTGATGGGTTTATAGTTTGACCATCTTGTCGGAACTGAAGAGAAGCCTAGAGCAAGCCTACAAAGGTATCCTCAGATGACCTCCACAGTCAAAAGTGGCATATTTATGTAAATTAGATAGCCCTTTAAATAAAAAAGACACATCCCTGTGGGTTGCACAGAATAGGTGAAATTCAGTTTAGATTCCAGGCTTCACTGCTTCCTGTGCTTGGAAACAGTGCATAAGACAGCTGCACCATTTCACAGTTCAGGGGCTAGCAACAATCAGATTCAAGGAAGAATGTCAGAAAAAAACAGAACGTATCATGTCTGGATCAATCCCCACAAAAGGCAGCTTTGTAGAACTCCCCTGCAGATTTTTCTGAGGTCAGAGATTTTAGGGGGGAACAAGGGTGGATGGAGGGTACCTATTGGCCCTAACATGCTTTTTTTTTTTTTTTGCCTCCAGGGTTATTGCTAGAGCTCGGAATCCACAATTCCTGGAGGCTATTTTTTCCCTTTTGTTGCCCTTGTGATTTGTCATTGTTGTTATTACTATTGTTGTTATTGCTGTTGTTGTTGTTAGATATGACAGAGAAAAATCAAGAGAGGAGGAGAGGGAGGATAGAAAGACAGACATCTGCAGACCTGCTTCACCGCACAAGTGACCCCCCTCCTGCAGGTGGGGAGCCAGGGTTCGAACCAGGATCCTTATGCTGGTCCTTGTACTTCATGCCATGTGTGCTTAACCCAGTGCATCACCGCCCAGCCTCCCCAACAGTGCATCACCGCCCAGCCTCCCCAACTGTGCTTTTAACATAGTTGCTGAGACCCAGCACACTCCTGTCATCAAGTCAGTCACCATCATTTGTCTCTGAGGAAAATTACCAAGAACAAATCATGGTTGCTTGCACTGGGTGCATTTGGGGATTCAATAGCCACATGAGGTATAAAAATGGGCCAAGCAGTATGTTCACCAAGGAAGGAACCAAAAATGAATAGGAAAAAGCTTTCAAATCAGAGAGGCTTGTTCCTTAAAAAAGAAAGAAATTAGATATATAAAATTAGAAGAGGTGGATAAGAATAGATCCAACAAATACAGGAATTAAAAAAAAAACTTAATAGATAAGATTGCTTCAAGTCTCCATAGACTCTAAAGAGGATAAGGAAATTTAAAAATTGTGCTGAGAACACACCAGTAAAGAGAAAAAAAATTATGGTAAAAGAGTTAAAAGACATGGAGAATAATTGAGAAGCTTCAAAATCTAATAAATTCAACATGAGCAAAAAGTTCATGAAATAGAAGCAGTATTCATAGGATTTAGTGGCTAACAACTTTTTGAGAACTGAAGAAATATGAGGTTAGTGTCTAAAAATGCACCCTAAGGAGTACAGTGAAGCAGTAACAATTAAGTCAGTAACATGGTGTATAGTCAAATTGCAAAACATTACTGTTGAAGAGTTTCCTGATTCCAAATTGCCTGATGTTTGTTGTTAGGAATCCTACTGATTTTTACCTATGCCTCCATGTTTGTAAGAACATGTCTGCTTGTTTTTACCAGGTATATATATTTTTTTGTTTAAAAATAGCACAAGGCCTGCTCAGTAAGAAAGGCTTCAGGCTGTCCTTTGTTACAACTTCTGCACCCCAGGGACAGATGTATGGAATAAGTCACAAGTTAATATCTAACAGGCCCACAGGCTGCAGGATAAAGACAACATGCAATTATCTTTAAAGTCTGATGACTGGCATTCTCCCTGAGTCTGGGGACTGTACATCAGATGACTGGAGAATAAACTCAGTATTTCTTAGGGCATCAAAGAAGTGTGCCTGACATAACAACATTTAGACTATGGCTACTGTGATTAAGTTTTAAATACCCCTACCTGCATTTTGATGATTCTCCCTTTTAAAAATATATTCTGACTTTCTATATTGATGTATAACTACCTGTTATTTATACCTGGACATTTACTCCCTTTGTTTCACTTAAAAAACATCTCTGATATTCCTCATTCCTTTTGATGTTATACATGATTCTACCAATAAATATTCTGTTGGAATTCTGGTTAGAGTCGCTCACTTGACACTGTTCCATCTCAAGATGTATTGTGTGTGTTCCTCTAGATCTCTTCAGATCATTAACAGTATGACTAAAGTTAATGTCTCTCAAACCTGAGACACATCGGATCTCAGAGTCCTGGCATCTGGCTAAGGCTCTCCACCCCAGCAGTCACCATACATTATAAAAGTTATTAGAGAAAAAAAAAAGTCTGCTATGAAGTAATGATGATTAGATTAACAACAGATTTGTCATTCACAATAATCAATGCTGGAAGAAAAATGGACATGGTATAGTGGGTAGATCACTGAATTTGTAGTGCATGAAGTCCAGAGTTTGATCCCTGGCATTGCATGTGCCAGAGTGATACCCTGTTTCTCTTCCTCTCACTCTCTCTCTCTCCCTCTTTCCTTCCCATGTTAATAAATCTTTACAAATATGTAAAGGTTATTTAATCCTTACCTATATAAATAATAAATATGTGGAGGGGTCTTTAAACTTCTTTGTAGTATTATTTATTTAACATTGGCTTCCAGAATTATAAGATTTCAGGGGTGTAATTTTTCAGTAAAAATTCAGGGGTGTAAGATTTTTCAATAAAAATTCAGGGGCATAAAAAATTCAGGGGTGTGATATTTCAGGGGTGTGCATGTGTACAGTTTGCCATATCCATCATAAGTTTCTGCACCCAGACCGCTTCTCTCTGATAACCACTATAGTTTTCACAGAATCTAAGACATAGTTGGATTGCTAATTTTTTGTGTAAGTTTGCTTTAGTTACCTATATGTGTGATTTTCTTCTAGGTTGAAATAAAACCCAAGATGATAATATAAAGAAACCATCTGTATAGAGGAAGGAGACAAAGATCATTTCCTTTTTCACAAGTATATTAAATATTGTACTAAAGTAAAAGACTCTGGGGTGGGTGGGGAGAGAGTACAGGTCCTGGAAAAGGATGACAGAAGACCTACTGGGGGTTGTATTGTTATGTGGAAAACTGAGAAATGTTATGCATGTACAAACTACTGTATTTACTGTCGACTGTAAAACATTAATCGCCCAATAAAGAAATAAAAAAAAATAATAATAAACTTTCCTCTAAATCAAAAAAGTATATTGAATAAACACACACTTTATATGTTTTGATTTATGTATATATGTTGCACATTTAAGAAAAACTACTAAAATAAGAGAAATATATTAACTTTTTATTATCTTTATTTATTTATTAGATAGAGACAGACAGAAATCAAGAGGGAAGGGGAAGATAGAGAGGGAGAGAGACACTTGCAGCCCTGCTTCACCACATGCAAAGCTTTCCCCCTACAGGTGGGGACTGGGGGCTTGAACCCAGGTCCTTGTGCACTGTAACATGTGCGCTCAACCAGGTGCGCCACCACCCAACCCCAGAAATATGTTAAATATTTTAAAAGCCATCCAGGAGGTAGTGTACCAGTCAGAGCTTAGAACTTGGGAGCATGAAATCCTGAGTTCAATCTCCAGCATTGCATGTGCCAGAGTGTTGCTCTGGTCCTCTCTCTCTTCCCATCTCTGTCTCTTACTTTCTCATGTTAATAAATAAAATAGATCTTTAAAAAAAAAAAAGGCTGAGGAGCTAGGGAGATAGTTCAATGGTTATGCAAAAAGCTTTTATGCCTGACCACAAAAGGTCCCAGGTTCAATCCCCAGCACCACCATGAAACCAAAGAAAAAAAACAAGCTGAGTTATCTCCTGGCCTAAAAAATCTAAACACACATACACACAGAGAGAGAGAGAGAGAGAGAGAGAGAGAGAGAGAAAGAGAGACTACAGATCACCAAAGAAAATAAAGGAGAATGGAAATTTTTTATCAGTCCTACAGTAGGTAGAAGAAGAAAAAAAAAACAATAACAGCAAAGGGGCCAAGTGGTGCACTTAGTTAAGTGCACATATTACCATGTATAAGGACCTGGGTTCAAACCCGGTCCCCAGCAGCAGGGGGAAAGCTTCAAAGCAGTGAAGCAGTGCTGCAGGTGTCTCTCTGTCTCTCTCTCTCTTATCCCCCCTCCATCTCAATTTTTCTCTGTTCTATCAAGTAAAGTTAAAAAAAAATAAAAGGGTGGGGGAGATAGCATAATGGTTATGCAAACAGACTCTCATGCCTGAGGCTCCAAATTCCCAGGTTCAATCCCCCTCACCACCATAAATCAGAGCTGAATAGTACTCTGGTGATGAAAAATGGAAGGAAGGAAGGAAGGAAGGAAGGAAGGAAGGAAGGAAGGAAGGAAGGAAGGAAGGAAGGAAATGAAGAAAGTGAAGAAAAAAAAAGAGCAAAGAGCAAGGATGGATATGGAAGAATTGTCCAGGTATCTGCCAAAGGTTCCTCTCCGGAAGCTAAAGGGAAGAGCTACTGGAAAATAGCTGCCATGCCAGTAACTACATATCCTAGGTACCTTGTACTTTGAAGTAGGGACTGTATGATTAGTTCCCATAAACAGAATGTGAGCAGAGTGATATAATGCCTGTCAGGATGATATGGCTGAGGAGCAGACAATACTTTTCTATTTTCATTCTCTTTCTGTGATAAGCCTGGAACCTGGAAGATGTTGCCGGCAGCAGAGCCACAAGATGAAAGAAGCTTGGATTCCTATGTGACTGTATTGGGCAGACCATCTCCTCTGAGCTACTAACATGACATGGTGCCACTTATAATTTATGGAAATCCTTTCTCCCCACCTTGCTCTTCTCCTTCCTCTAATGTTACATCTGATACCTTACAACTACCACCTCTTCCTACTGTGCCACGTGACTCACTCAGCCCCTTCCTAACTCCTCCTCCTCAATCTCCCTTGCCTTTACCTGCTATAGACCCAGATTTGCCTGCTACCAGTCATGAAAACAGAAAATTTAGAAGAAAGACTTAAGAAAAAAAGTTTTGTCTGAACTTAACACCTTTCTCGTCCTCACTATGGGGGAAGGGGCTGAGATGAAATATGAAGCCTTGCCCTATCAGGTTTATAAAGATCTTAGACAGTTAAGCAGAATGGCTTACCTGCTCCTTTTACTAGGGGCTGTGTCACATATATTGCAGACATTTACTGTCTTCTCCCATGTGACTGGAAACAACTGGTGAAAACTGTAATGCCAAATTCTGCAAGTGCTCTGTGGTTTCATGAATACAAAGAGTTTGCTACAGCTCTAGCTATAGAGAACAAAATTCCCCCCAATCAGTTAGTGGGTGAGGGTAATTTTGCCTCTCCCAGTTAACAGATGAACCTCGGACGGACGTGGCTTGCTGCCCAGGCAGCAGTTAAAGCTTGGAATAAAATCCCTGACCCAAGCATTCCGGCTGGTTCCTTCAGTGCTATCTTCCAGAATGCTACAGAATTCTATATGGATTTTATTGATAGATTACAGGAGGCAACTGACAGACAAATTGATAACAAAGAGGCTGCAGAAATCCTTATCAAATAATTAGCTTATGATAATGCAAATCAGATTGCAAAGGCATCCTTGGACCACTTAAGGATCAAAATTTATATATTGCTCAAATAATAAAGGCATGATGTAGTATGATTGGGACCCAAACCCATAAGGCACAGGTCATGGCAGCAGTAAATCATTCCATATTTGTCTCCGGCTCAGCACAGGCTATGCCAATTTGCTTTAAGTGTTACAATGAGGATCATATCCAAAGAGACTGCAAAGCTAATTTCCCGCAGCCTAATTATAGATTAAATAGAAATGATAGATATTCAGCAACCAATAGCACAGCTATATACAAGATACTGTGTACTGTACAGCAAACCCTAACAAAAGGACTTTTCAAAGTTAACCCAATTACCAAATAATGTGATGATAACATTAACTATCTATCCATTGTCTTTTTGAAGACAGCAGGAACCTCACATCTCCACTATAGAGCCCCTAATTCCCCCAGTCCTGGAACCTTTGGATAGGGCCCACTTTCCCGTATGCCCCTCCCAATCCATATCAAATAATATTGCATCTGCCGATCGCAACCTAATCAACACAATGATTGCCACCTCAACATGCTTCACCTCAGACTGTGTCCAGAGACTTCACGTGTGGAATGACAACCCTTCAACTTCATTACTTGGGTGAGACCTTTCCTTTCATAGTATTCTCTAACTCCAACCCAGGTGGTTCACTTTCTAACAAAGTCCCAAAACCTAGATATACACCAGGTTCTGTGTGAGAGAGTATATGTCCACACGTATCCATAAACTACTGCAAAATATATACCTGAAAGCAGAAGTACACTAGAGTTTGCAGTGAGTATCCCCCTAACACTTCCTCTCCACTATTCTAAGCTTTGGGTCCATGATTGCTCAACAATTTGTTTGGCTTTGTATGTTAACTCTCTTTTCAGTCACCAGGTTCCAGATGCCATCAGGATACCAGCCAGACTTCCCTGGACTGAAGACCCCACCAATGTGTCCTGGAGCTCTGCTTCCCCAGAGACCCACCCTAATAGGGAAAGAGAGAGGCAGACTGGGAGTATGGGCTGACCAGTCAACGCCCATGTTCAGCGGGGAAGCAATTACAGAAGCCAGACCTTCTACCTTCTGCAACCCACAACGACCATGGGTCCATGCTCCCAGAGGGATAGAGAATGGGAAAGCTATCAGGGGAGGGGGTGGGATATGGAGATTGGGTGGTGGGAATTGTGTGGATTGTACCCCTCCTACCCTATGGTTTTGTTAATTTATCCTTTCTTAAATAAAAATAAATAATAATAATAAAGAAATGATATTCAAACCCCCATCTACTAAATGTCCACGTTTTAAAAAAGGCTTTCACTGGGCAATCCACTGTCCATCCAAAACTTATGCAGGAGATAATTCTCTGCCAGATAACAAAAAGCGGGGTCCTGGCCCTCCATCCCGCAGAGCTATGAGGACTACTGGGTGACTCTAAAGGATAGCTACTAACTACAGGCATGAATCTTAACAGATTGCTTAACTGTGTCACTTATCTCTTTAAACTTCTAGTCCCTCTATGGGGAAGTGATTTATTTGGATCTGCTATTATACACACCTGTGTCTTTTAACCAAAACTGAAAGAATAGAAACTGTATCCACCAGTGTTTGGTGTTCTCTCCCCATAGCTTTTACTATTTTGTTTTAGCTGTTTTGCTACTGTGCTCTAGTTAACCTCTCTAGTGTTCAAGCACATTCTAGAATCATTGGTACTGACCATGCAGAACATAGATTGACCAGCTATTATTCCCCAGTCCTTCTTTTACTTAAGTGCTAAGCTCTAGTTAAATGATTGGATATTTCTCTGGTATAGCATGAGCCATTGTTCCTTTATGTCTAGACTGGCATGACTCCTCCCCCTTATGGGTGTTTTTCTCAGTGGACTTTTTTTTTTTTATTTATTCCTTTTTGTTGTCCTTCTTTTATTGTTATAGTTATGATTGATGTCGTCATTGTTGGATAGGACAGAGAGAAATGAGAGAAGAAGGGAAGACAGAGAGGGGGAAAGAAAGACAGACACCTGCAGACCTGCTTCACCACCTGTGAAGCGACTCCCCCGCAGGTGGGGAGCCGGGGGCTCGAACCGGGATCCTTACGCTGGTCCTTACGCTTATGCCATGTGCACTTAACCCACTGCGCTACCACCCAACTCCCCTTAGTGGACTTTTAAACATTGATTCTGAAAAACAGATGTTTTACACATCCCTCAGTTTGCTAAGCTGAAATTTACTCCTATCTCTGTGGACACTGTTACAGGCTTTATATATGCCACCTGTCACACAGAAAACAACCCATGTTTGTGAACACTTTCTCTGCCTTTGCTGCTGAGGTATTCCTTATTACACTGACTACGACCCTAAATATGTTTCTAGATTATGGCTTTTTTCTTCTAAACATGCATTTCACATGCCTTTACTACCCCGCTAGAGAAGAAATTGTGGAACCCTTAAAGGGCTATTTCTCAGTCACGAACAGAATACAGAGAGCTTTATATATTTTGAATTTTGTACTGCATAATTCTAATCAGATAGCTGCTAAGCGTTACTTATCTCCAGAGCTATTCCTTCTCCGGCAGATGCCTCCTGATTTGTCTAGTCATTGTGACTGAAATCAATAAAATTACTAACTTAAGACATAGGGTATGTCTGTCCTAGTTTATCATTCACAGGTCCTGTTTAGACCCATGCTGAGCAGTTAAGCCCCTCTCATCTGCAAACAGTCCTCAACTACAAGGAGAAATCTTTCTGAGTGGTAAGCAGTGGTATAGGTGTCTCTCTGTCACCCTCTTCCCTCTCAATTTCTGGTTGTTTCTATCTAATAAAGATTATAAAAGAATTAAAATTAAAAAAGAGAGAAGAGTTCTGCCAGTATTTTATTCTAAGTATTTGATAGTTTCTGGTTTAACATCTGTTGTAATTTTTAACTTATAAAGGGTTTGTGGGGCTGCGGTGCTTAAGGATTCACAGTGGGGAGCTAGGAACGGGTTTAAACAATATATAATAATATATCTCAAACTCTGGAGTGTGTCTCCCATTGAACCAGAAATAAAAAGCACATTCTATAGACCACCAAACCAGAGTAGCTGTACCAAACCCAAAGTTACTAAAGTAACAGGACCCAATCACTAAAACTGGGGGGTGGGGTGGGAGTGATGGGTAGGGGAGGCAGAGGTGAGAATAACAGTTATGGATCATAAAGAGTAGCCAATGAAAGCTATGAAAAAAAGGAGTTTTGGATATATTATTATTGGGTTATCATGATGCATTTTTGCATAGAAAAACAGAAAAATGCATCATTTTTTTGTTGTTTTTTTATCTCCCCCCCCCCCCCGAGTTTTTACTTTGGTGCAATTCTCCGTCAACTTCTGCTTTGCGTTATTCTTCCTCAACTTCTGTTTATGGGTGGTATCATCCCATACTCTTCTTTCTCTTTCTCTTTCTATCTTATCTCACTTAACATACTTCCTTCAAGCTTCATCCAAGATGGGTCAACGAAAGTGATTCATTATTCCTAATGCTGAGTAGTATCCCATTGTGTATATATACCACAACTTTCTCAGCCACTCATCTGTTGTTGTTGTAAACACCTGGGTTGTTTCCAGATTTTGGCTATTATGAATTGTGCTGCTATGAACACAGGTATACACATATCTTTTTTTTTTTTAGGGGACCAAGATTGGGGATGTATTTGACTCCACAACCATCTGGGATGAGACGCTTTTCAGCCACCATGTCTTCAAACTCATGTGCGTTAAACTTGGTGAAGTCCTACTTCTTGGAGATGTGGATCTTCTGGCGTCTAGAGAATTTGAACTTGGCCCTGAGCAGGACCTTGATCACATGCTCTTTGTTTTGCAGCTTGGTGCAGATGGACATGATGACCTGGCCAGTGTGGACTCTGGCCACGGTGCCCTGGGGCTTCCCAAAAGTACCTCACATCCCTATCTGGAGCCTAAGGTTAAGGACAGCAGGAGGTCAGGCATAAAATGAACACAGAGTAGGAAGGGCTGTCTCCAGGGTCCCTTAGGGCAGCCTATACAAGCAACAGGCTGCATACACTACCCAGGAGGCTGCTGTTTGCAGCCACTGCACGCTGGGCGCTATGGGGAGGGTGGCATGGTCAGCTTAATTGGCTGCAGAATACATATCTTTTTGGATGGATATGTTTGCTTCCTTAGGATATATCCCTAGGAAAGGAATTACTGGGTCATAAGGAAGGTCCATGTCTAGCCTCGTGGAGGTTCTCCAGACTGCTCTCCACAAGGGTTGGACCAATTTACATTCCCACCAGCAGTACAAGAGAGTTCCTTTGTCCCCACAACCTCTCTGGCATTTGCTGTTACTATTCTTTGTGATTTATGACATTCTCATAGGGGTGAAGTGGTATCTCATTGTTATCTTTATTTGCATTTCTCTGACAATCAATGACATGGATCAGTTTTTCTAAGTCTGTTGTCCTTCTGGCTCTCTTCATTAGTGAATATTCTGTTCATATTCTCTCCCCACTTTTGAATTGGGTCTTTTTTTTTTTTCAAAGTTTCGTATGTTTTTGGTGTTTTTTTTTTTTTTTTTTTGGCTCCCAGCGTTTTTGCTGGGGCTCGGTGCCTGCACTATAAATTCACTGCTCCTGGAGGCTGGTTATTTTCCCATTTTGTTGCCCTTGTTGTTGCCACTGATGTTGTTGTTGTTGGATATGGCAGACAGAACTCAAGAGAGGAGGGGAAGGCAGAAAGGGGGAGAAAAAGATAGACACCTGCAGACCCGCTTCACCGCCTGCAAAGTGACTTCCCTACAGGTGGGGAGCCAGGGGTATGAACCTGGATCCTTATACCGGTCCTTGCACTTTGTTTGGAGATTCTAGCATGGGAGCGCAGCTACTCCTATACCCTCAACCAAAGACAGGTCATGCAGCTTCCAGAGGGACACACATGGTGAGGAAGGAAGGGGACACTCGCCTAGCCAGCCAGATCAACCCTGGCAATCAATGGGGTGACATGTCGCAGCCAAATCGCCCTCACATCCGGTCCTTGCACTTTGTGCCATGTGCGCTTAACCTGTTGCGCGACCACCCAACCCCCATCGTGAGCTCTTTATATATTTTGGCTACTAGCCTCTTGTCTGATGTATGGCATGTAAAGATCTCCCATTCTGTGAGGAGTCTCTTTTGTTTGGATGATGGATGTCATGACTTTTCAGACAACCCGTTATTATTACAAGGATGAGGGAGTTCCTTGCCACAAACAAAAATATTATTTGATGCTTGAGTTATTACCTTTTCCCCTGAAATTCTAGACAGTGACATTCTTCTTATAGCAGACTAAGAATACAGTTTGGATCTGCTGATGACATCCTAAATCAACAGGATAGTTAGTAGGGATAAGTAGTAACACTTCTAAGTCTTAACCAAAATAACAACACATGTTCTGGTTTCCTCCCTCTCTCTCTCATCAAGTATTTAACAAGTAGGATACAAATATATCAATATGTAGCTGTTGGGTTAAAAAAAAAGCTATTAGGTACCAGGTGCCTAATATTTTAAGCTGTAGGGTTGCAGGAGGGGTGTTACTGGCTTCAATTGTCTGATTCCTCAGGCTTTGATTGTTTCCTTTCCAGTGATGATATTTTTAAATGGATCTAGTTCCCAAGGTAACAGTCAGTGAACGTTCCTCTGCTGGACTTTTAGGCAGGTGCTCTTTAGGATGTAGTAAATACCTCTGATACAAGTATTCAAATGTTCTTCTCAAATTAATCAGTGACAAAATTTAATTATGAATAAACTTAAAGTTGAAAAGCTTTTTTATAGTAACTATAATTCACACTCCTGCAAAGCTTTGCAATGCACAAGGCATTTTCCCAAGCAATTCTCATAGCAAGCAGATATTATGATCATCTCTATTTCATAAGAGGATGTGGGTTGACCAAGGAAAAGATAGAATTTGAACTCTGCCCTACAGTCCCAAGGATCTTTTCATGATCCCCATAACATGCACATAAAAAAGATATTTTTCCTCTTTAGAAAGGAAAATATCTGAGAGTCCAGCCTCCACTAAATGGAGGGAAACTTTTCTTTTTTCTTGTGATCTTTCATTTGCTCTCTCTGCCTCATAACAAAAAAAATTTTTTGAGGGGGAAATTTGGTTGATGAATGCTTTATTTGCAGTTTACATTGTGAAACAATTGGGCAGCCTGGGTTTTTCTGATGAACTTGAGGCTTAAATTTCCTAGGAAGATAAAAACTTCATGTGTATAAATAGCAGAATTGGTGTGAAAGATTAAACATAGAGTGGATAACGATATAGAAAATGTAAATCCTTTATGAAGTTGAAGCCGACATAAAAACCAAATTCCTCATTCTAGTGGACTGTCGGAAAGTCACAATATTTTTCTTCATTTTTCAATGCAAAAATTCACTGTGACTTCTCTGACAACCAAATAGTATGCAGGGATATATAAAGTAAGTGCTTTAAAGCATTGAGGCTTGTTCAAAGAGTCCAACTTATATATAGACCTGAACAGGATCCTGAAGAAGTGAGATATGACTTATAATAGGAGCTCCAGGGGAGCGGCCAGATCTTGCTGTTTATCACTCTGACTCACTATTCTGGAATGATTCAGGATTAAACCCTACCTAGAGTGGAGGGATCTCAGACACAGAAACCCTGCTAAAACAAGGAATCATCACACTAACACCTTCCTGAGAACCTAACATTCCAATGCATCCCTATTTTGTACTGAAGAACAATGAGAACGCACACAGAGATGCAGAAGTCATTCAAGCCCTTGTGTGGGCAAAGGCTATATTAAGATAGAACAAATAGGGTGGTGTCATGGAAATGTCCTCATGGCTGTCATAGTTTTATTATACTTTATCTCATTCAGGAAGTATTTGTTGCGGTTATATTTTGTGACAGGCCACTGACATACAGCAGTGAACAAAAGAGATATCGTCTTACTCTGTAGTTTTATTCTAGTTGGGGAAGATAGAAAGTGGAAAAAAACCTGGTGTTGCACGGTGGCACACTGGATTAAGCGCACATAGTACAAAGTGCAAGGATCCCAGTTCGAGGCCCCGGCTCCCCAGCTGCAGGGGGTCACTTCACAAGCGACGAAGCAGGTCTGCAGGTGTCCATCTTTTTCTCTTCCTCTCTGCCTTCCCCTCCCCTCTTAATTTCTCTCTGTTTAACAAACAAAATTAAAATTAAAAAATGGGGGAGTCGGGCTGTAGCGCAGCAGGTTAAGCGCAGGTGGCGCAAAGCACAAGGACCGGCATAAGGATCCCAGGTCGAACCCCGGCTCCCCACCTGCAGGGGAGTCGCTTCACAGGCGGTGAAGCAGGTCTGCAGGTGTCTGTCTTTCTCTCCTCCTCTCTGTCTTCCCCTCCTCTCTCCATTTCTCTCTGTCCTATCCAACAACGACAACAACAATAATAACTACAACAATAAAAAAAAAAACACAACAAGGGCAACAAAAGGGAATAAATAAATAAAATAAATATTTAAAAAAAAATTAAAAAATGGGCAGAAAGAGTAGTGATTCATAGTGCCAGCACCAAGCCCCAGTGGTAACCCTGGATGTAAGAAGAAAAGAGAATGAAAAAAACTTCATGACAGAGACGGTACCATGAGAAAACAGGAGTATGATAAGGGGGTGTGGCTTTGGCAAAATGCAAGTTGTCTGCCTATTTAAATGTTTTAGTAAATAAATAAAATCCATTTAATTGACTTCAGTAGCTGTAATCATTGAAGAATATTTTATAACAATAATAGAACCAAATCCTAAAGAAGACAAAGCAATTCTAAATGTGCAGGCATCTAACAAAGACCTTCAAAATACATGAAGGAATAGTCCTTTCTCAATAGTTGTTGGGAGAATCACAAAAAGCTACCAAGGACATAATAACTTGAACATTATCAATTAATACTGACATTTATAGAACATTCCACTCACCAACATTCTTCTCCTGGGCATTTGGAATCTTCACTGGGCTATAAAACAAGTCTCAATATATCCAATAATAATTGAAATTACACCCTGGGGGCCAGGTGGTAGCATAACGGGTTAAGCGCACATGGCACAAAGTGCAAGGACCAGCATAAGGATCCCGGTTCAAACCACCAGCTCCCCAACAGCAGGGGGTCGCTTCACAAATGGTGAAGCAGATCTGCAGGTGTCTTTCTCTACTCCTCTGTCTTCCCATCCTCTCTTGATTTCTCTCTGTCCTATCCAACAACAACGACAACAATAATAACAACAAGAACTATAAACACATGTAGCCAGATGGAAGAAAAAAAAAAAAGAACTATAAACACAAGGGCAACAAAAAAGAAAGGGAAGAAATTACACCCTAACGGAATCAAATTTAAAAAAAAAGTAAAGATACCTAGAAAATGTCCCAAATATTTTAAAATGGAAAATAAACACCTAAATAGTTCATGTGACAAAGAAAAAAGTAAACAAAAAAGTAAATATTTTGAACTAAATTAAACTGTAAACCAATACCATCAAAATGTGTGAGGTATAGGCAGCTTCTAAAGACTAATTCACAGCTTTAAAGACTTAACAGGAACATACATAAGCACTTCACTGTTCCGTCAGAACATCAGAACAAGACTCCATCAACTTAGATTTTATAATCTAACTAATATAAACTAGTAATATAGGAGAACATGTGTTCATATAATGAAAGGTTAAGAATTTTCTGAATTATAGACATACGGACACAGAACTTCTATCTTCAATTCTAAAACTTCAACCATGGATCAAGAGTAAGCAGAGAAGCATAAAAAAAAAAATGTACTAGTTCAGATAATAGAGAGCTATTCCTGTTCTAAGAGGCATAGAGTATTCTTAGTTGATGTGAGTAAAAAACAGATCCATTGACAAGCAAACAAGACTAACATACCAGTTCTCTGTTGCTCCTCACCCAACACACTAGATAACAGTAAATGGTTAACCTACTGAGAGTTCACCAAATGATAGTCATACTGCCAAATTCCCAATCATTGCTACAAAAAAAGTAAGCAATGGCTTACTGCCATAAATAAAAAAACAAGTTGCAAAACTAAAGAGTTTTCAAATTAGAAAATCAGAAAGTCAGCAAAGCTGTGACCTTTATCCCCATTTGAAGAGTAAAAAAGAAAAATAAAAAGATGTTTGGACTCTGCAGTCCATAAGCTTTCCTTCTCTGCTAAAAATGTATACCTGGTTTTATTGTTTTATTGGGCATCTCTGCAGAACATCTCTGAACTGGCTGAAGACAGTTTAATATAGGATAAAAATTTCATACGCTTATAAACCTAGCTTGTGTTAAAATGTATTCATCAATGAAAGGAAAAAGCAGATGTTGGTAACCAAAGGCAGCCTTATCAGTTTATAAAAGTAGCCAACAGAGGTTGGCATTCTATAGAGCACACACTTTACTGTGCAACAGGACCAGAGTTTGAATTCCAGACCACAACATATGAGTGCATTCAGGGGAAGGCTTCATGAGCCTCCCTCTCTCTGCCTCTCTTTCTCTCTTGCTCTCTCTAGGGGAACAGAAGGAAAAAGTGGTGGAGTTGTGCAAGCACTGAGCCCCAGTGGTAATGCTGGTGGCAAAATAAAAATAGCCAATAAAACACAGATAAGTCATCTGGGAGAAATGCCATCTCATCCTTTGAATGTCTAGACACTGACTATTCCTCCGGAGACTATAAGAAGTTGGGTCTGCTGTCAACGCCCATGTCCAGTGGAGAGGCAATTACAGAAGCCAGACCTTCCACTTCCCAATAAAGAACTTTGGTCCATACTCCCAGAGGGATAAAGAATAGAGAAGCTTCCAACAGAAGGGAGGGGACGGGCATCAGGTGGTGGCCCAGTGGGTTAAACACACGTGGCACAAAGCGCAAGGACCGGCTTAAGTATCCCAGTTCCAGCCCCCGGCTCCCCACCTACAGGGGAGTCGCTTCACAGGCGGTGAAGCAGGTCTGCAGTTGTCTATCTTTCTCTCCCCCTCTCTGTCTTCCCCATCTCTCTCCATTTTTCTCTGTCCTGTCCAACAACGAACAACATCAACAATGGTAATAATAATGACCACAACGAGGCTACAACAAGGGCAACAAAAAGGGGGAAAAATGGTCTCCAGGAGTGATGGATTCATGGTGCAGGCACCGAGCCCAGCAATAACCCTGGAGGAGGAAAAAAAAAAAAAAAAAGGAAGGGAGGGGATATGGAGCTCAGGTGGTGGGAACAGTACCCCTCTTACCCCACAATCCTGTCAATCATTATTAAATTACTAATAAATAAATAAAAAGAAGTTAAGTCTAGGAATCAATCACTAGGCAAGTTTGGGGAAGAGTTTACGGAGTTAGCTAGCAAAACTCTGAAGAAATAAAACTCAGGACTTGAGAGTTCTTTATAGGTGGGACACTGAAGAAGAGTTCTGAGAGTCACCAGATACATCTAGAGGGAAGGTGTATGACTGCAAAAGGAAGGGAACTGGGGACTGGGCAGTAGCACAGCGGGTTAAGTGCACATGGCACAAAGCGAAAGGACCTGCATAAGGATCGGGGTTTGAGCCCCCAGCTTCCCCCGGGGGTCGCTTCCCAAGTGGTGAAGCAAGTCTGCAGGTGTCTTTCTTTTTTTTAAATATTTTATTTTATTTATTTATTCCCTTTTGTTGCCCTTGTTGTTTTTTTTTTATTGTTGTAGTTATTATTGTTGTTGTCGTTGGATAGGACAGAGAGAAATGGAGAGAGGAAGGGAAGACAGAGAGGAGGAGAGAAAGATAGACACCTGCAGACCTGCTTCACCGCCTGTGAAGCGACTCCCCTGCAGGTGGGGAGCCAGGGTTCGAACCGGGATCCTTATGCCGGTCCTTGTGCTTTGCGCCACCTGCGCTTAACCCGCTGCGCTAAAGCCCGACTCCCAGGTGTCTATCTTTCTTTCCCCCTCTGTCTTCCCCTCCTCTCTCGATTTTTGTGTCCTATCCAACAACAGGTATAACAATAACAACCAGAACAAGGGCAACAGAAAGGGCAACAAAAATGGGGAAAATGGCCTCCAGGAGTAGTGGATTCCTAGTGGTGGCACCAAGCCCCAGCACTAACTCTGAAGGAAAAAAAAAAAAGGAAGGGAGCTGGAGGGGAACTCAGACAGATGGAAAAAAGGGATGAGGGATGCTGGCAAGACTGAATTAAATCTATAAAGGCTGGACAAAGAAATGGAGAGTAATTAAATGAGAACCTTCAGGGAAGATCTATGACACTGATACCTGAAAAAATCTCTTACAATCTAGGTTGACAGCCTCTGTTCCTCATGTGGAGCTGACCAGTTTCACATCAGGTAAAGCAGGTCTCTGGCACTATGATTTTAAGTGTCTCATCTGCCCCTGTGCAAGAAAATTTGAGTATTCTGGTTGAGTTCTTTTTTTAATTTTTTTTATTGAGGGGATTAATGGTTCACAGTAAATACAGCTGTTGACACATGTGTAAGATTTCTCAGTTTTCTGCAAAACAATCTCTCACCCATAGCCTAGGTCCTCCTCCACCATCATTCACCAGGGTCTGAAAGCCCCACCCCCGGAGTCCTTTACATTGGTGCAGTACAAGTTTCCTCATTATATAGTTAGAGCAGAATTTCCTTTTTTTTTTTTTTCATTTTTCCTGTGTTTATTGAGATATAACCAATAACTAAAAATTGAAATTCTACCATAATATAAGGGGCAGGGCTCCAGTTCTGAGCTTTGACCTCAGAGACTTTAGTCCTCTCTTTTGGGATCCTATCCAGACACCCATGTGGCCAAGTCTGTCTGATAGAACACACAGTAGGCTAGCACATCCAACCACTTCACTCTAAACTAGTAAGTTCCCCAGTCGAATTGGCAACTGGCTTCCAAAAGAGAAGTGAACTCAAGGGAGAGCAGAACTGACCAGCTGATCTCAGTTTAAATGGCCTATCTAGAGAATCATGTCCAGATTAGAAAGAAAGCTTCCTTTCAGGCCACAAGCCAAACTCACGTTGATCATAAGGCTCTAGTCGCCCAAATTTGATGACACAACAGTATGAAGCTTCTCAGGGTTTTGGAATGAAGTTCAGCCATGTGAACAGTCCTAAGTTCTCATGAAGAACAATAGTTCCCAAGGAGAGAAGAGCTTTCCCAGCTGAGGCCACTTGAGGCTCTCCAGCCCCTGGTCAATTTGGCAACCAATGTCAAACCATGAAACCCAACCAGTGCTGGAAGAACAAGCCAGCTGAACTCATTATGTAGCTGACTTGAAGGCTTTTAAGTGGTACAGATACTTGTTTCTTCATTTTTTTTTTGGTTTATTTATTTTTATATTTTATATTTTTCTATTACAGAATTACATGTTGACGGGTTTGAATCCACACCATTCCCACCACCGGAGTGCTGAATCTTCACTCTCCCCACTGCAATCCACAACAGTTCCTCTAAAGTTTTAGACATTGGGCCAACTATCTTCTCTACAACTATCTGTCCACATTTATACATAGTTCTTTTTACAGATAGTTCTTTTTCTGATTCAATCCTTAGAGCAGAATTCCCAAACAGCAAGTTACTTGTGATTTTTGCGTACCTCAATTACACTGAAAGTTCCTTTTATTTTTTAAAAAAATATTTAATTACTATTGGGAGGACACAGAGATAAATTGAGAGGGAAAGGAGATAGAGAACATAGAGGGAGAGAGACAGAGAGACTCGGGCAGCCCTGCTTCACTGTTTATGAAGCTTCCCCCTGCAGGTGAGGACCAGGGGCTTGAACCTGTGTCCAGAGATGTCAGACATGGAATGTCAACCCTTCAGCCTCATTACTCAGGTGAGACCTTTCCTTTCATAGGATTCTCTAATTCCATTCCAGGTGGTTCACTTCCTAAAAAAGTCCCAAAACCTATATACCAGGTCCCATGAGACAGGGCATATGTTCACATGTATCCATAAATTAGGGCAAAATGTATACCGGAAAGCAAAAGTACACAATAGTCTGCAGTGAGTCAGTATAAAGTTCAAAATGAAATAGTGTCTACTTAGACTTAGATACCCTCCTCACCTACTTCCTATTATACTTCCCTCATTTACTCCAAAGCTAACCTTATCAAAGCAAGAACTGCAAAAGCTGAATAATGGCAAGAGACAGGCATACTTTAACAATGACTCTTTAGTCACTATCAGGCCACCCCATCAGCTGAGGCCCTATTCGGGAAGTCCTAAGATTCCCAAACAGACATGATGGGCCTAAACCTCGAATAAGTCCCTCTCTCCATTGTTCCTGGTCATCTCTATCAGGAAAAACAAAATAGACCCCTTTGTGGGCCCCCATAGGACCTTGCCCTCAACTTGGATCAACAACAGTAGAGAATGTTCCATCCTCTGAAGGATGGAACATCTATGCTACACGTGAGGAAGATGGATCCTGATATTGGGGCAGCTTGGAATGTTCCTACTCATGACCACAGAATGTGAGCTCAGATCTAGAGGGATGCAGAAGTCATATAGGCTCCTAAGCTGAATATGGGCCCCAGATCACATCAAATCTATGAGGTTTACAGTCAACAATATTTACATACCTTTCCCATATTTGGGAGCTACTGTCTTCCCTGGTCCAGCTTTCTAGTCTTTTTCCTAGCCATGACATCATCTCCCCAGACAATAACTTGGATCCACCTGCATATCAGATTTCAGGCTCAGGGGGAAAAAAATAGTATAGCCACAGGCCCTTTAGAATATAACTAAAATATGCCTACTAGCTATCTACAAAACGGAGGACCCCCACCCCCAACTCTTCATCTACACTACTCCAGCCTTTAGGTTCATGATTAGTCAACAATTTGTTTGGCTTTATATGTTAACTTTCTTTTCAGCCACCAGGTTCTATATACTAGCATGATGACAACCGTACTTCCCTAGACAGACAACCCCACCAATATGTCCTGGAACTCCGATTCCCAAGAACTCCGCCCCATTAGGGAAAGAGAGTCAGGCTGTGAGTATGGATCGAACTATCAACACCCATGTTCAGTAGGAAGCAATTACAGAAGTCAGACCTTCCACCTTCTGCATCCCAGAATGACCTTGGGTCCATACTCCCAGAGGGATAAAGAATAGGAAAGCTATCAGGAGAGGGGATGGGATACGGAGTTCTGGTGGTGGGATTGTGTGGAGTTGTACCCGTCTCATCCTATGGTTTTGTCAGTGTTTCCTTTTTATAAATAAAAAAATATTTTTATTTATTATTGGGTATACACAGAGAGAAAATGAGAGGGAAGGGAGATAGAGAGGACAGAGGGAGAGAGACAGAGAGACACCTGCATCCCTGCTTCACTGCTTGTGAAGCTTCTCCCTGCAGGTGGGGACCAGGGGTTTGAATCTGGGTCCTTGTACTCTGTAATGTGAGTACTTAACCTGTTTCACCACCACCTGGCCCCCGTGAATGTTCCTGTTCTATGAATTAAAAAATAATAAAAAAGAGAAAGATTAAAGTAGACTTTTCATTGAGTGCTATCTTGTTGTTACAGTTGAATCAAGGACACTCTGAATTGTGTTTGTAAAACAAAAGGCTTGAGGGGGCCAGGCAGTAGCACACTGGATTAAGTGCTCATGGTGCCAAGCAAAGTCCTGTGCAAGGATCCAGGTTCAAACCTCTGCTCCCCACCTGCAAGAGGGTCACTTCACAAGCAGTGAAGCAGCGAAGCAGGTCTGCAGATGTCTATCTTTCTCTCCCTCTCTCTGTCTTCCCATTCTCTCTCAATTTCTCTCTATCCTATCCAACAACAACAGCAATAACAAGGGCAACAAAAATGGTGGGGAGAGAGAAATAGCCTCTGGGAGCAGTGGATTTGTAGTGCAGTCATTGAGCCCAGGCTTGAGCTGCCTGGGAGGTTGCATAATGCACAGTGAATAAAGTGTGAGGTCCATCATTCAACCCCATGGAACACATGTGCCAGAGTGATAATCTGGTTATCTTCCCCTCTCTATCTTACTCATTAATAAATCTCTCTCTCCCCCCAGGATTGAAGTGTTTCTTTTTCTCCATGTAACATTATAAATCGTACTGCTGAAGGAAAATTAAGCCAGGCAGGAAGAATCTACTTTCCTTTGAAAGGCAATGTCAGGAGAGGGGGTGGCACATCTGGTTGAGTGCACAGGCTACCATGCACAAGGATCCAGGTTCAAGCCTCCAGTCCCAACCTGCGGGGGGGTGGGGCAGTTTCATGAGTGGTGAAGCTATTCTGCAGGTGTCTCTCTTTCTCTCTTTCCCTCCCCTCTCAATTTCTGTTTCTACTCAGTAAATAGATAAATAAAATATTTAAAGAGAGAGAGAGGAGAAGAGAAGAGAAGAGAAGAGAAGAGAAGAGAAGAGAAGAGAAGAGAAGAGAAGAGAAGAGGAGAATGAAGCCAGGAAGTCAGCCAGCCAGTGTCAGTATGAGGTTTCAGCTTCAGCAGGTTTCTGTAAAAGGTTTCCCTGTTGGTGTATTAATTATTGAAACTGAAGGGCAGGGGACTCAAGGAGATTAAAAGAAAACCTGGGCTATTAAGAGAAACCCATTTGGGGAGTTGGGCGGTAGTGCAGCGGGTTAAGCACACATGGCGCAAAGTGAAGGACCAGATCCCAGTTCAAGCCCACCTGCAGGGGAGTCACTTCACAGGTGGTGAAACAGGTTTGCAGGTGTCTATCTTTTTCTCCCCCTCTCTGTCTTCCCCTCCTCTCTCCATTTCTGTCCTATCCAACAACAACATCAATAATTACTACAACAATAAAGCAACAAGAGCAACAAAAGGGAATAAATATTTAAAGAAAAAAAGAATGAGAACTAAAAAATATTACAAACTTAAAAATAAAAACCCATTTGTTCCCCTGTTGTCAAAAGTATGCCCCTGTGGCTGGTAAAATGTTAGACTGGTAGAGCTCTGGACTTGTATGCAAGAGGTTGGTTCTGACTTCAGTCTCCAGCACTTCATGTTGCAGAGTGGTACTCTGGCCTGCCTGTCTGTCTGTGTCTATCACTCTGTCTCATGTGAAACTTTGTTTCCCAGGTGGTGTATAAATAAAATATTTATATAAGAACGTAGACAGTATTCATTATCTTTGTCTTTCTAACCTAAATGGAAGTGGGGGGGGGGGGAGTAGCTACTACTTTTGAATCTCCTCCTCTCTCAATTTCCTGAAGGCCCAGAGTCGGAGGACTTATATCAAGAAATCAGGGTCTTCCTGAAGTCCAACAGCAAGGAAATCAAAAGCAAAAGTAAACCAGTCGGACTACATCAAACTGAAAAACTTCAGTACAGTTAAAGGAACCATCATGAAAACGAAAACACCCTGGTCATGGATCTCCCCCTCTCTCCCCACTTCTCTCTCAATTTCTCTTCGTCCTATCAAAGTAAAAAAAGAAAAGAGAAGAGAAGAAAGCTGTGCTATATATACAGCAAGGAGTACAAAACAGTTGTAAGAAATAATGCAATCTCTTCTGCTTCAACAAAACTTACAGGAATCATGTTAAATAAAATAAAATAAAATAAAAGAGGACAAAAACTGGATGAACTTGCTCATAGGTGGAACTTAAAAAGAAAAAAAAAAGGAGGCGGGAAACACAGGGTGAAATCTGGATTGGCTGTAATCTATAGTGGCAGAGCCAGACTAGTGGAGGTGACTTAGGCTGCTGGTGGGAGTGGCATGTAGGCACTTATCATGGGCAGATGTGAAACTTTAGCCACACGACAACTGTTTCGTAAATACTTATTTCCCCAATAAAGTAGTTTAGAAAGGAAAGAAAGAGAGAAAGAAGGAAGGAAAGGGGGAGTCGGGCGGTAGCGCAGCGGGCTAAGCGCAGGTGGCGCAAAGCACAAGGACCGGCATAAGGATCCCGGTTCCAACCCCGGCTCCCCACCTGCAGAGGGGTCGCTTCACAAGCAGTGAAGCAGGTCTGCAGGTGTCTATCTTTCTCTCCTCCTCTCTATCTTCCCCTCCTCTCTCCATTTCTCTATCATCCTATCCAAGAATAACGACATCAATTACAACAGCAATAATAACTACAACAATAAAACAAGGGCAACAAAAGGGAATAAACATTTTTTAAAAAAAAAAGGAAGGGAGGGAGGGAGGAAGAGAAAGGAAGAATGAACGAAATCTGAGTCATTACTAAGAAACATGTGGAATTGTCTGCTGTGTTTTTTTTTTTCCAAATAGCAAGTGAGAGACAGACAAGAGAGAGAGAGACAAAAACACTACAGCACTGAAGCTTCCTCCAGTGCAGTGGGGCCTACTATGAGCCTGTGTCTAGTGCATGACAAAGCAGGCACACTGTCTAGGTGATCTGTTTTGCCAGCCTTTTTATTTTTATCTAATGTCACTTTATTGAAAGGGGGGGGGGAGTAGGGTGTTTCCTATACCTGCACCTTGCCACCAAAAAGTCTAACAGCCACCACCAAAAAGAGATCAAAAATAAAATAAAATAAAGTAAGATTGAAGAGTCTCTCCTGAACTCTCACACCCGTTCCCCTTAAAAACATCTTTCCCATCTTCCAGTCTGGAAGACAATTTCAGAGTATGTAGAAGGACATTCTCCTGACTGACATTCTTTTTGTTGTTGTTTTGTTTTATTTTTTGTTTGTTTTACCAGAGAAATGTTCAACTTTGTATGATGGTGCTGGGGATTGAAGCTGGATCCTGAGAGCCTCAAGCATGAAAGTCTTCTGCTGTCACCCCAGCCCACTAGTTAGAATTATTACGACAACAATTTTTGGTAATAGACCCTTAATACTGTAGAATATAATGAAACTTTTTTGTTAAAGTTATCAGATAAGCTGAGAAAAACACTTTAAGTCAATCTTACCTAAAGTTGATTTGTGAGTGGCCAGGCAGTGGTGCACCTGATTAAGTGCAAATGTTATACTGTGCAAGGACCCAGATTCAAGCCCCTGGTCCCCACCTTCAGGGAGAAGGCGTCACACATGGTGAAGCAGGGCTACAGGTGTGTCTCTCCTATTTCTCCACTCCATTTCAATTTCTGTCTTGTCTTCTCAAATATAAGACAAATAAAATTAAAATAAAGTAATTATTTTTTATTATATAAGTAGTCATCTTAATTTCCTATACAACTTCCGAAAGTTGTGATAAAATAAAGTTACCACCCGCTTTCAAAAAAGTAATTGGAGATTTACATACACTGTCTTTATCCAAATGCAAATATGGGAACTGTTGTTGATAAACAGAGACCTCTTATATCTATGATTTCTGGGCTGCCTTTTCATCCAGAGGAAGACCAAAGAGGGAGGCAGACGGAGAGAGACAGAGAGATGGAGGGGAAGAGGGAAGACACCACAGGAACTTGCCATAGCACCTTTCATGTCCTTATAACTCCAAACTGGACAATATGCCTGGCAAGTCCTGGTGACTTGTCTTTCCTACCTTTATACGTTTTGAGGTTAGCAGAAACCAATAATTGTGTTCAAAAGTTGCAACTATAACTATAGAAGCAGGTCTGCAGGTATCTCTCTCCTCTACCCTCCACTCCTCTCTCAATGTCTGTCTTATCAAATTTAAAATAAATAATTAATTAATTTAAAAAGAAACTAGAGAACAGAGGAAGGGAATCCAGTATTCCACAATTTGCTTGAATACCTGTAGCACAGACATTTACAAAGTGAGGCTATCGATAAATGTATAACATAAGCAAAAAATAACTATAGTGGGGGAGACAGGGAGACATTCTTGCCTGAGGCTCCAAAGTCCCACGTTCAATCCCTGGCACCACCATTAACCAGAGCTGAGCAATGCTCTCATAATAATAATAATAATTAATAATAATAATAATAAGGCTGGGCGGTAGCACACTGGGTGAAGCGCACATAGTGCACAGCGCAAGGATCCACACAAGGATCCCAGTTCCAGCCCCAGGCTCCCCACCTGCGGGGGGTGGGGTCGCTTCACAAGTGGTGAAGCAGGTCTACAGGTGTCTGTCTTTCTCTCCCCCTCTGTCTTTCCCTCCTCTCTCAACTTCTCTCTGTCTCATCCAGCAACAACAATAACAATAAAGGCAACAAAATGGGGAAGATGGCCTTCAGGAGCACTGGATTCGTAGTGCAGGTACCCAGCCTCAGCAATAACCCTGGAGGCAAAAAAAACTTGTATTCATGTATCAATGACTACACTGTAAAGCATTAATTTGCCCCAATTTAAAAAGAAAAGAAAAGAAAAAACTCCTTTAAAAAAAGGAAAAAAAAAGAAATATGTCAAGCCTGAGGCCCTGAATCTGATCCTTGTACAGCACAGGTCAAAGGAATGCTGTGGTTGGTAAAGAAAGAAAGAAAGAAAGAAAGAAAGAAAGAAAGAAAGAAAGACATCTTTATTTTATTTATTTTTATTCTTAGTTTTTACAAGTGCAGTACTCAGCTCTGGCATGTGGTGGTGCAGAACACTACACTTTGCAACTCTGAACTTCAAGGTGATAAAAATTATGTCTTCTCCCCAGCCATTCTCTATTTTTAAAGAAGGTTATGGGGGTATCAGGGGTGTTGCATACAGCGGTGAAGTTTCCCAAGGGGGGAGCTGTGCTGCAGGTCTCTCTGTCTCGACCCTCTATCAATGAAAAAGAAGATGGAAAAAAGGATAAAAGAGCCCCAGTGGTGGCATAACAATAAAAAAAAGAAAGAAAAAAGAAAAGAAACTTAGGGAGTTACATACAAAAATAACACCATTGAGTGACATATTTATGACATATGTTTACAGTGGAGAAGCCAGGCTGATGACCTCTGCCAGGACCTCCCATGCCCCATGACTGATGACCTGCTGCAAACTTGTGCTCCACAAACAACCTGCACACTTAATTGGGGGGGGGGGGTTAAAAAAAAACTATAATCCACTGAGGTCTTTGGCACTCACCACAAATTTTCAAGAAATGTGAAAATATGAAGGAAAAACACATTAAACGACATCATTCGTAAAAAGGAAACAAAGTTCAGGAATTCTGACATCCCACAGAGCAAATACAGTGTTCCCCCTACCTGCCCCTCAATAAATCAAAGGCATGAAAAGAAATCGAGCAGGGTGCTTACAGGGAAAAAGATACCACAACATTGCAATAACCTACTTTTTTTTTTTGCCTTATTTTGTTTTGTCAATTTAACAGTAAAAGCATCTTTAAAACAATCAAATCTGAAAATAGAATTTACCTTAATTCTGTTAAGGGTGGTAATGACCCAGCGACCACTGCTGTTTATTTTGCTAATTGTCACTGGAAGTTTCAGTGGGAAACCACGTGCTGGAAAAGTGAGGCGCAGCAGGTCCGCGCCGGCCGTTCAGTCCTTCCCGGGTCCACGAGGCTTCGTGCACAGGAACCTCGTGCCAGCTCGCGCCTCCCGGCATGCTCCGCGCGCTGAGCGCCACTGCCTCAGTAACCAAAGACCCCAGTCTGGGACCATTACCCAAGATGCCACTGGCCCTTATTTGCATGTCCCCCGCGACAGGTGAGGCCGCGCCCCATGACTGTAGCCCCAAACATGCCAATCTTGTGAGCTGATTCCATTACATAGGTATATTATAAACATTTCAGGACTATCAAGAAAGCATGTAACAGACTCGCCGTAACTAGAAAAGGTTAGAGACAGCTGTACCTTATATATCTGGCGGATCCAGCCTTGTAACGTGCTCGCTTCGGCAGCACATATACTAAAATTGGAACGATACAGAGAAGATTAGCATGGCCCCTGCGCAAGGATGACACGCAAATTCGTGAAGCGTTCCATATTTTGCCCCCGCTTCCAAAGATTATTTCTTCCTCCCACAAAGATACACAATGTGGCATTGGCATTGAAATCGAAACTTTTATTATATAAGTTACTAAGGAAGCTTCGACTTAAATCTATTGCACAGAATTTAAGATTTCTGAAAAAAATTTAATGTATAGTCTGTCTTGTCTGTGAAAACAGCACAATTTGGAAGGAGCAGGTGAAACTTGGTATCTAAATTGCTCGATGTTTCCCTATTAAGTCATTTCCAAATTACTGAACTTACTATGTTAGTCCTTAATGTAACCTTTAAATTAACCCTTAACAAGGAATTTAGCAAAGGAACCAACACAGCGTACACACAACTCCAGCGTTTACTTTTGGAAATGCTTTAGCTCTTCTGAAGACAATTTTTTCAAGTCTTAGACTGCCAGTTGTACAAAGGGAGAAGCTGTTAACTTGTGATGCTGGGAGACAAAATATGGAACGCTTCACGAATTTGCGTGTCATCCTTGCGCAGGGGCCATGCTAATCTTCTCTGTATCGTTCCAATTTTAGTATATGTGCTGCCGAAGCAAGCACGTTACAAGGCTAGGTCCGCCAGATATATATGGCACAACTGTCTCTATCCTTTTCTAGTTACGGTGAGTCTGTTACGTGCTTTCTTGATAGTCCTGAAATGTTTATAATATACCTATGTAATGGAATCAGCTCACAAGATTGGCATGTTTGGGGCTACAGTCATGGGGCGCGGCCTCACCTGTCGCGGGGGACATGCAAATAAGGGCCAGTGGCATCTTGGGTAATGGTCTCAGATTGGGGTCTTTGGTTTGTCAGCGGCGCTTGGAGCGCAAAGCATGCTGGGAGTAGTGATTAGGACCCGCTACATTCCACACAGCGTCTCCGAGTGTCGGGCGGGCCATGGTACCCACAGAGCCAGTCAGCCTGGGCTGCGGCGACTGAAGCAGCTCCTGTGGTCTGTCCCAAGTCTGATCACTTGCGAATGGGTTGACCTGCTAGGTCACTGAGGTCCTCCTGGGTCGAGCACTGACACTCAGAGCAAAATATGGAACACTTCACTGCTGTTTCACCAGACAGTATCTGTGCCAGTTCTGGAATGATGTGGTGAGATAGGCCCAGCCCGTCACCCTGGGGAAACTACCCACCCCATTCTGGACGGAGGACACCCCTCTAAGCTCTGAGGAGCTTTGCGCCCTCACTACAGTCGGGCTGTGCTCGTCTGCGCAGGCGCCCGCGCAGGCGGTCACGCCCCCCACGAGTGTGGGCGGGGCCTCTGTGGAGCCGGGCTTGAAACTGGGCAAAGCCTTGAGACTGGCGGGGGGAGGCGGGCGGAGGCGGGCGGAGGCGGGGGGAGGCGGGGGGAGGCGGGGGGAGGCGGGGGGAGGCGGGGGGAGGCGGGGGGAGGCGGGGGGAGGCGGGGGGTGGCGGGGGGTGGCGGGGGGTGGCGGGGGGTGGCGGGGGGTGGCGGGGGGTGGCGTGGATGGCCGCAAACTCGCATCCCGTTTGGTCTGAGATGGAGTGGAGGAATTAAACTATTCTTGTTTTTTTTTCACCTTCCTTCATCATACCTTGTCACACTCTTAGGATGCAAACATGAAGGACAAATCTGCTCGGTAGAAATGCTGGAGGCGATTATGGTGTTTTGGAGAAAACCGACAAATTTTGCACATGTACCATCAATTGTATTTACTGTTGGTTGTATACTATTAATTCTCCCCCTAAATTAAAAGAGAGAGAGAGAAATGCTGGACTACTAGAGCTTAATATTGTACTTACTCAAATACCCACGCTGCGCAAGTCATAAGGCCAAAGTTCAGATGTGAAATAGATGCCCAAGCGAAAGTCTGATGTGGGTGCAGTACTTCATTCACATATTGAAACGAAGAGCACAGGTTTGCCTGAACTATGTTAAAATGACATCCTTAAACGGGGATCTGGCATCTTTATAGAATCAGTCGATTTTTGCATCTTTTTCTCTCCTTCCCTTGGACATCTCAAGACTATTACAGTATTTTGGAGATTAATAATTCTGAGAATTTTTTAATGGGAACTCAGTTTTCTGATGTTCAGGAAGAAAACAGTGTGAAAACACATAAGAGGTTCTGGTATTGCTGAAACAAAAGTAAAGAAAGGAACAGAAAATTCACAGAAATTATTACTAAGGCCATCTTTCTCTGTGACTATGGGTATAATTCATTTCTTTTAAGAGTTCTTGAAAAGTGATAACACTATGTTCTCACCCCTCCAAAATAGACTCAAGTGGAAGGACTATTGAGATAAATTACTCATTTACAAATAAAATGTGCTTTGATATATTTCTTCTAATGATCGGCCTTTCTAATAAGTCATTTCTGACCTCACAGCTATTAAAAAATAGTAAATTAATGTTCAATTATGTGGCTTGAGTAACTATATCAAAACTTGTATTCCTTCTCTAGTTAAAAACATTATAGCCAGTTTATTAAAGGATAAAGGGATAGGGGAATCTATAGTTGGGAAGATGACCAGCATTCCCGTCACAAACTTGATTAACTTTGAGTTCCTACAGTCAATCTACATTCTTTTTTTTAAATTTTTTTATTTAAGAAAGGATTAATTAACAAAACCATAGGGTAGGAGGGGTACAACTCCACACAATTCCCACCACCCAATCTCCATATCCCACCCCCTCCCCAGTAGCTTTCCCATTCTCTATCCCTCTGGGAGCATGGACCCAGGGTCATTGAGGGTTGCAGAAGGTAGAAGGTCTGGCTTCTGTAATTGCTTCCTCGCTGAACATGGGCGTTGCAATCTACATTCTGTGTGGCCTTTTTTTTTTTTTTTCACAGTGATACAAATTGTATATTCAGTCTGAATATTCTTTTTGTTTTTAGTAATTTAATATTGATTTACAAAGTCATGGAACAACAAAGGTATAATTCCACATCATTCTCACCACCAGAGCTTCAAGTCCCCATTTCTTTCATTGGAAACTATAGTAGTTCTTACAAGGTCACAGATGTGGGCAACTGTTTTGTGTATATATATATGGTGTAGGTGTAGAAGGTGGGAGTTCTGGCTTCTGTAATTGTTTTTCTATCGGACATGGGATTTGACATGCCAATACATAGCCCAGCCTATTTCTGTCTTTTCCTAGTAGGATAAGGCTCTGGAGAAGTGAAGTTCTGGGACACATTGGTGAAATCTTCTACCCAGGAATCATAGTAGCATTGGCAACTTGATGGCTGAAAGATAGTAAGATATAAAGCAGGATAAAATGTGTGTGTGTGTGTTTTTTAAGATTTTATTTATTTACTTATGAGAAACATAGGGGAGAAAGAAAGAACCAGATATCACTCTGGTACATGTGCTGTCGGGGATTGAACTCAGTTCCTCATGCTTGAGAGTCTAGCATGAGGTGCCTTAGCCACCTCCCAGACCACAGGATAAAGTGTTTAATAAACAGGAACTGGGGCCAGGTGGTATTACACCTTGTTAAGCACACACATTACAGTGCACAAGGATCCAGATTCAAGCAAACCCCTGGTCCCATCCTGCAAGGGGACAGCTTCATGAATAGTGAATCAGGGCTGCAGGTGTCTGTTTCTTTCCCTCTCTATCTCCCCCTCTCTCTCCTCTTTGGTTCCTGTCCAATAATAAATAAAATAAAATAAACAGGAACCAAAAAGTAGGAATAGAGCAGATGAGATTAGTAATCTTGGGGTGGAAAGAAGCTAGGAAGTCTATTTTAGGTATGTTACTCAGGGCGTATTACTTTATTTTATTTTTATTTGCCTAAGCTTGCTAGCTAACATGCAGGTGTCTTAAAAATATTGTCTAGGAAGATGGGGTCAGAGCTGAGAACAGGACTAGAAAACTGGATTAGGGCAGAGAGTAGCTCCCAAACTTAAAGTATATAAATACAATTAACAGTTTATCCCACTGATCTGAACCAGGGCCCATATTTATTCACATTAAGTACGGGAGCCTGCATAGCCTGTGTCCTTCTCAGTTTGAGATCATAGTCCATAGACACAGCTGAGAATGTTCTACCCTGAATTCATTTCAGGACCAGCCTTCTTCAAATGGCTAATGGCCCAGCCTCACTTCGGAAAGTGGGGCAGTCCCTGCCATTGCTACTTGTAGTGAGAGTAAGGTCCTTGAAAGGACCACTAGAGGTCTTATGATGACATTCCTGATTGAAGTAACCAGTGATGGCAGAGAGAGGAGTCTATTCTAGGTCTTGGGCCATACTATATATGGGGGAAGCCAAGGATTCCCTGACTAGGGTAGGGCCCCAGATGATGGTGTAGCCTGCTACTGACCAAAAAGGCCATCATAAGTGAGCCTATCTCTTGCCCTTATCCAGCTTTTGTAGCCGCTTCTTCATCTGATGAGCTTGGGCTTTCTCCCAGTTGATAAAGTATTGAGTGTCATTTGTTGTATTCAATCTGGTATTAGGTTTATGGAATCTTGCCTCAAGTTAGGGAGGAAATAGACCTAGGTTTTGGTGTGGTCTAAGTTCATCTTAAGTTTTACTGAATTTAATAAATTCTAATAAAGGTTGTCATAGGACAATAGTTGTTGATATATGTATATATATATTTGCCAGTACATTTCTTGGCCATTTGTATACAGTGTCTCTTCTAAAGATTATCATGAGGTGACAATAATGCTAATCCTGTCAGAAGAGATTAGGAGATATATCTTACTTTCTATTCTGTAGTTACTTGAGTAGATAGAATGTTTGAGGAAAGTGAAGTAGAAGGTGTGTGAGGAGGGTATCTAGGACTAAGTAAATACTTATCTATACAACTTATGGTAACTCCTATAGGTCTTTCTACTTGCTTGCTGAGCTTCACAGAGGACTATTAAGCACTTTTACCTTGAGGTATATAGTTATCCCTAATTATGTAGCCATTTTTAAAATCTGAAAAGAGAAAACATGCTTGCCATCCACAGGAAAAAGAAATTTTTAAAAAAGGAACTTGACAGATTTAATTCCTGAAGAGGAAAAAAATCTCTATAATTGATTTGTTACCAGATGTATACCGTAATAGCAAGAAATTTTAATTTTAGAATCATGACACCACTGAACAACGTGCTACTAAAGACCAGACCATAATTTCTAAAAGATACTTTATGTATAACTCCTTTTATAGAAATAAATTCAGTCTAGACTCCCAATATTGCTGAAATTACTTAAATTGTTTTAAACTAGGTAGAATCATAAACTAGGTATAAATTTATTCTTATAGATGCTGTAAATGTGTTAAAGTGTATTGTTATAAAGTTAGAAACCAAAGGAGATGTACAAATTAAATTTACAAAGAATTCCAATTAACTACATGAATTTATTGCAATAGATATGTTTGACTAAAACTAAATTATTAAGTTTCATAGAAAATATGTAGCCTTGAGTTCAGTTCTATACTTAATCTGGGGTGTGTGTGTGTGTGTGTGTTTTAACTAATGCAGAGAGTAGTGGCATACCTGGTTGGGTGCACATGTTGCAGTGCCCAAGGAACCCAGTTCAAGCCCCTAGTCCTTACCTGCCTGGGGAAAGCATTGCAAGTGGTGAAGCAGGTGTCTGTCTCTCTCCCTTCTCTATCATCCACTTACATCTCAATTTCTGGCTATCTCTAGCCAATAAATAAAGATTTAAAAAACACTTGTTTATAATCAAGTTGTATAGATATGGGAACATACAGTTTTCCTCATATTTTTAAATTAGGGCAGAACATGCAACATTTGGAGCCAAGAAGCTATGAAATAAGATTATGTAGGAAAATCAAGCCTCTTAATACTGTGCCAGTGAGCAATGCTTGAATGTCACTATACTACTTGGTGACTCTGTAAAGCTGTATTTATTTCAACAGGAAGTTAAAATAACAGTATGACTGAGATCAGGACTAAATATATACTTAATCACATTCTGATGACATATGAAACAAGAAAATATTTATCTGAAATTAGTTTTAAATTCTTAGAGATTTTTTAAACCTGTTTTAGTTTTTAGCTTTAGCTGCGAGCTCATAGACTATTGGAGGCAAAGGAAGAACTAGATTTTATTTTATTTTATTTATTTGTCTCCAGGGTTATTGCTGGGGCTTGGTGCCTGCACTACGAATCCACAGCTCCTGGAGGCCATTTTTTCCATTTTGTTGCCCTTGTTGTCATTATTATTGTTGCCATTGCTGTTGTTTTTGGATAGGATAGAGAGAAATTGAGAGAGGAGGGGAGACAGAAAGGGGGAGAGAAAAACAAACACCTTGGCCAGGTGGGGACGCACCTGATTGAGCGCACATGTCACAGTGTGCAAGGACCCAGGTTCAAGCACCTGGTCCCCACCTGCAGGGGGAAAGTTTCACAAGTGGTGAAGCAGTGCTGCAGGTGTCTCTCTGTCTCTCTCCCTATCACCCCCTTCCCTCTCAACTTCTGTCTCTATCCAACAAATAAAGATTTAAAAAAAAAAAAAAAAGAAAAACAGACACCTGAATACCTGCTTCACCGCTTGTGAAGCGACCCCCCTCCAGGCGGGGAGCTGGAGACTTGAACCGGAATCCTTACGCCTATCCGAGTGCTTTGCACCATGTGTCTTAACCGGCTGCGCTACCGTCCGACCCCCAAGAACTAGATTTTGTACAGATTTTTCGTATCAGTTTGAAATTCTGGTCAATATTACAATTGTGGGACAGAAAGGAAAGAATTAGGGGAAAAGTGTATATAATAGAAGATCTTCCCACCTCCAAAATAAGGAAGATGGGTTTCTGTAGAGAGCCCAAAGTCTGACACAGTCATCAGAAGCCTTGTGGTTTTGCTTGTTTGCCTCCAGGGTTATTGCTTGAGCTTGGTGCCTGTACTACAAACTACTGCTCCTGGTGCCCATCTTTATTTTCCCCTTTGTTGTTGCTGCTGCTGTTGTTGGATAGGACAGAAAGAAACAGAGAGGAGGGGCAGAGAGGGGGAGAGGAAGAAAAACACCTACAGACCTGCTTTACCAAAGAAACAGAGAGGAGGGGAAGACAGAGAGGGGGAGAAGATAAACACCTACAGACCTACTTTACCACTTATGAAGTGACTACCCTGAAGGTTGGGAACCAGGGTCTTGAAACTTTATTGGGTTCTACTTTTTTTTTTTTTTTTATGGCAGAGAAAGAGTGAAAGAAGCCACAACACTAAAGCTTTCTTTAGAGTAGTGGGGGCTGGGCTTGAACCACTGTGGTATACACAGCAAAGCAGCACACTATACAAGTGAGCTATTTTGATAGCCCAGATTTTTTTTTTTGTAACTAAGCAATTTAGTAGAGTGATACCAAAGTCAAAATATTCAGTAGTGATTATTTTCGCTAATATGCCAGCTGTCTTTACTTTAAAAAAAAATCTTTTTTATTATCTTTATTTACTGGATAGAGACAGCCAGAAATCAAGAGGGAGTAATAGAGACAAAGAGACACCTGCAACACTACTTCACCACTTACAAAGCATTCCCCCTGCAGGTGGGGACTGGGGGCTCGAACCTGGGTCTTTGTGCACTTAAACATGTGCTTGGTCCAACCCTTTGTGCCACCACCCAGCCCCGTCTTTACTTTTATGACTTTCTTCACAGAACATTCACAGAGATTTTTTTTTTTTTTTACTTCAGAAATACTTCTCAGGTTAGCTCAAACTGTTTACACAGTTCAACTGAGGTTTTGCTTCTACTCTGAATTTACTTTGTGATACACATGTTCAGATGAATTTTCCAGTGAAATGGCAGTCACCTAAAGAATGTAAATCATTGAAACCATCCCGTTTTATTGTTGTAGTTATTGTAGTTGTTGTAGGATAGGACAGAGAGAAATGGAGAGAGGAGGTGAAGACAGAGAGGGTGAGAGAAAGATAGACACCTGTGGACCTGGCTTCACCGCTTGTGAAGTGACACCCCTGCAGGTGGAGAGCTGGGGGCTTGAACCAGGATCCTCACGCCAATCCTTGTGCTTTGCACCACATGCGCGTAACCCTCTGTGCTGCCGCAGGACTCCCACTCTCACAATTTTTATTCAACATAGTCCTAAACATTCTCACCAGTGCAATCCAGCAAGAAAGAGACATCAAAGGACTTCAAATTAGAAAGGAAGAAGTTAAACTATAACTACTTGCAGATAACATACCTAGAGAACCCCAAGGACTCTACAAAAAAAAAAATCTATGGGACACCCTTAATAAATTCAGTAAAGTAAGGGCGGGGGTAGATAGCATAATGGTTATGCAAACAGACTCTCAAGTCTGAGGCTCCATCAAGTCCCAGGTTCAATCCCCTGCACCACCATAAGCCAGAGCTGAGCAGTGCTCTGGTAAAAAAAAAAAAAAAAAATTCAGTAAAGTAGCAGGATAGAAAATACACATAAATCTGTAGTATTTCTATACACAAATGAGACAGAGGAAATGAAAAATGAAGGCATTAATCCCATTTATAATCAAACACCAAAAAATAAAATATTTGGGGACCAGGTGGTGGAATACCCTGTAGAGCTCACACATTGTCACCATGTACAAGGATTCAGGCTCTAGCCCCTGGGCCCCCTGTAGGGAGGGAAGCTTCATGAGCAGTGAAGCAGTGTTGCGAGTATCTTTCTATCTCTCCCTCCTCTCTCAATTTCTCTGTCCTGTCAAATAAAAATAAAAATATTTAAAAAAAAAAAAAAGGAAAAAAATGGCCACCATCAGCAGTGGATTCTTTATGTCGGCATCAAGCCCCAGCAATAACCCTAGTGGCAATTAAACAATAATAAGAGGGCTAGGCAGTGGCACACCCAATTGAGCACACACATTATAATGCACAAGGACCTAGATTTGAGCCCCTGCTCCCACTGTGCAGAGAGGAAGGGGACACTTCACAAATGGTGAATGAGGTCTGCAGTTATCTTTCTCCTACTCTATCTCCCTCACTTCTTTCTACTTCTCTGTCCTATCAAATAGAAATAGAAAAAAATTGGCTTCCAGGAGCAGTGTATTCATAATGTCTGCACTAATACCCAGCAATAACCCTCATGGAAAATAAAAACAAACAAACAAACAAAAACACCTTGGTGGTGAAGGATCTTTACAATGAAAACTACAGGGCATTGTTAAAATAAACAGAGGATGACACAAAGTAATGGGAAGATATCTTGTTCATGGACTGGGAGAGTAAATATTATTAAAATGGTTACACTTCCAAATAGTCTACAGACTCAACATAATTCCAGTAAAATTCCAATGACATATTTCAAGGAAGTTGAACAACTTATCCAAAAATTCAAGCAGAACCACAAAACATAGTGAATAGCCAAAACTGATTAAATGGGGGTAAAAAGGGAGGGGAGAGGTATTTCACTCCCCAACTACAAGTAATTAAAGTAGTGTGTTATTAGAACAAAGTAGGCACTCACACCAATGGAAAAAACAAACCTGATATCCCAGAAATAAAATGACACATATCAATATATGGACACCTTATATGTGACAAAGAAGTCTAAGTCATTCAATGGGGGAAAAGAAGGCCTTTTCAATAAATAATGCTGGGAAGACTGGATAACCATATGTAGAAAAAAATGAAACTAAATTACCACTTAACACCATGCACTAAAATCAGCTTAAAATGGATCAAACACCTGGAACTATAAAGTGTATATAAGAAAAAAACTGGTGAAACACTTTGGAATTCCAAAGTGAAACAAGATTAAATAAACAGGACTACATCAAACTAAAAAATTTCTGCACACTGAAAGCACATAAACATAAAAAGGCAACCAAGTAATTTCAAGAAGATATTTACACATCTGACAAGAGATTGATATCAAACATCTGTGAAGAAATCACATAGCTCCAGTTCCCACTTGAAAGTAGGAAGCTTCAAAGGTGGTAAAGTACTGCTGCAGGTATCTTCTCTCGCCCTCTCTCCTCATTCTCTATTTCTATAAGGAAAAAAGAAAAAGCTATTGGGGGTGGCTGGCACTGAGCCCCAGTGATAACCCTAGAGGCAAAAAAAAAAAGGATTGTGACAAAAGTCAAATACCTCATGACTTTTCCAACAACCTAATAAAAATCAACAAGGGAAAAGCATAACCCAATAAAAATGTGGGTGAAAAGGCTGACTAAGGGAGTCGGACGTAGCTCAGCTGGTAAAGCGCAGGTGGCACTAAGTGCAAGCACCAGCATAAGGATCCCGGTTCAAGCCCCCGGCTCCCCATCTGCAGAAGAGTCGCTTCACAGGCGGTGAAGCAGGTCTGCAGGTGTCTTTCTCTCCCCGTCTTCCCCTCCTCTCTCCATTTCTCTCTGTCCTATCCAACAACAATGACATCAACAACAATAGTAACTACAACAATAAAACAAGGGCAACAAAAGGGAATAATAAAAAAAACTGAATAAACAGTTTTCTAAAGAAATGCTTCTTGGCCCTCTGATATATGAAGAAATTTGTTCCTCCTCACTTATTGGAGAAATGGAAATTAAACTACCATGAGGTTCCAATTCACAGTTGTGAGAATGTTCCACATCAACAAAATAGGAATTAACAAGTGTTGACAAGGAAGTTGAGGAAAAAGGAAGTCTATTTCACTGTTGGTGGGAATGAGGCAGCCCCTTTTGAAAGTTGTATGGGGGGGGGTCCTTAAAGAAATAAAAATGGAAATATTTTATAATACAGCAATATCACTGTTAGGCATTTATCCAAAGGGCAAAAAAACACTGATTCAAAGGAACATAAACTGTTATGCAGTTCATTTCAGCATTATTCACAGTAGCCAAAGAGTGAACATAACCTAAATGCCCATCAACAGATGACTGGATAATGAATATATATTCTATAAATATTACTTTGCAATTAGAAAAGATTACACTGCGTCCTTTGGGACAAAATCTATGGAACTGGAGGTCTAATGCTTAGCAAAATAAACAGAGATGAAAGATAACTAGCAGATGTAATCTAGAGTGTTGTATGCTTTACATTGGTTTGTTCTAGCTCTCCCCCTGTCAAGAAAATTGTCCTGCTAGTTTCCGGGGCCCGCTTGTCCCCACCCCAAGGAACCCCAAGAGAGTTCCAGAGTTCCAGAGTTCAAGAGTTCTTGGCCCCGCCACAGGGGAAGGAGGCAGGAGAGTTCTGTTTGGTGATTAGTTTGGGTTAGTTTATGAATCGTTTTTCCTGAATAAATAAATACAGCTTCCTGGCCCAGCCGTATGTCTCTGGTCGTCTCTGTTACCCGCCCGTGAAGCTAGCCCGGCCTGCTGAAGCCCCGAAAATAAACAACACTAGAGAACTGAAACACATACACTTGAAAAAAAAATCAGAAGTAATTCAACTATAAAACTTGGTGACGTGAGTCAGGACGTAGCACATCTGGTTAAGCGCACATGGTACAAAGCACAAGGACCAGCATAAGGATTCCAGTTTGAGCCCCCGGCTCCCCACCTACAGGGGAGTCGTTTCATAAGCGGTGAAGCAGGTCTGCTGGTGTCTATCTTTCCTCCTCTGTCTTCCCCTCCTCTCTTCATTTCTCTTCATTTCTCTCTGTCCTATCCACAACGACAACAATAATAACTACAACAATAAAAAACAAGGGCAACAAAATGGAATATTAAAACTTTGTGACAACTATGCTGGTTATCATTGGAAGAGTGGGGGCATGGTGTGGAACTATACCCTGTAATGTTATCAACCACTGTTTAGTAATAATATAATTTTTATTTCCCCTTTTATTGGCCTTGTTCTTTTTCATTGTTGTAGTTATTATTGTTGTTATATAAGACAGAGAGAAATGTAGAGAGGAGGGGAAGACAGAGAGGGGGAGAGAAAGACACCTGCAGACCTGCTTCACTGCCTGTGAAGCGACTCCCCCACAGGTGGGGAGCCAGGGTTCGAACTGGGATCCTTATGATGGTCCTTGCGCTTTGCGCCACGTGCGCTTAATCCGCTGCGCTACCACCCGACTCCCAGTAATAGTAAAAAAAAAAAATTTTCCTTTTGTTGCCCTTGTTTTATTGTTGTAGTTATTGATGTTGTCGTCGTTGGATAGGACAGAGAGAAACGGAGAGAGGGGAAGACAGAGAGGGAGAAAGATAGACAACTGCAGCCATAACATACTTGATTCTCAAAATTCCAAACCTTATTTTTTTTTTACCAGAGCACTGATCAGCTCTGGTTTATGGTGGTGCAGGGGATTGAACCTGAGACTTTGAAGCTTCAGGCATGAGTCTGTTTCCATAACCATTATGCTATCTACCCCTGCCCCCAAACCTCATTTTTATAAAGAACCTGAAATATTTAAAGTTCAATCCCTTAGGAATTAAACAGTTGTTTTAAGTCAACAGTCTCTAAATTTCCTGAGAACTACTTTTGCTTTCCTTAATTTATTGCAAGCCTACTCATTATACTGTACCTGTTTTTGTCTAGAAAAGTCACTGGCTTATAGTAGTGCGGGGGATTGAACCAGGAACCTCAGATCCTCAGGCATAAGCTTTATCCATTGTGCCACCTCCCAAACCACACATATGTAATTATTGAAGTTGCTTTCTGTCAAGTTTACGTGATATTAAAGATTATGTCTCATCTGCTATATTTACATTTAGGTTCCTGATTATTAAATAATTTGTCCTGCTTTATATCTGGATGCTTTTCAGTCACCAAGTTGCAGATACTGCCATGACATCAACCTGACTTTCCTGAGCAAACGACCTCACCAATGTGTCCTGGAGCCCCACCTCCCCAGAGCCCAACTCCACCCTAAAAGATGGAAGCAATTATAGAAGCCAGACCTTTCACTTTCTGCACCTCATAAAGATCTTTGATCCATACTCGGAGGGATAATGAATAGGGAACCATTCAAGGGAGATGATGGGATATGGAACTGTGGCGGTAGGAATTGTAGCCCTCTTATAACACAATCGTGTCCATCATTATTAAATCGCTTACAAAATGAAATTTAAAAAACTTAGAATATCAAAATTTTTTCCCCCTATAGTCAACCCACACCCCATTTTCTCTTCCAAAAACCCATTTTGTCTACCTTGGAGGACATACATAATTAACAGGAACAAAAACTTTTGTCTTCAGGGTTATTGACGGTGTTGGGTGCCTGCACTTAGAATACACTGCTCCTGGAGGCTATTTTGTCCATTTTGTTGCCCTTGTTTATCGTTGCTGTTGCTATTGCTGTCATTGCTCGATAGGACAGAGAAATCAAGAGAGGAAGGGAAGACAGAGGGGAAAGACAGACACCTGCAGACCTGCTCCAGCACTTGTGAAGCGAACCCCCTGCAGGTGGGGAGCCAGGGTTTTGAATCGAGATTCTTACTCTGGTCATTGCGCTTCACGCCATTTGTGCTTAATCCGCTGCACCACCACTAAGCACCCGTAAACTTCCTAATCTTGTATCATAGATTTGCATAGTTAATGGCTTCAAAGACATGCAGATTAAGAAATTACTACAATCAGTTCTAATGTCCGAAGACCAGTTATAAAATGAAAAGAAAATCAGCATATTAATACTTTCACTGGTACTTTTGGCTAAAGAACTTGTTCTGGGGGTCGGGCGGTGGCGCGGTGGGTTGGGCGCATGTGGCGCAGAGCGCGGGGACTGGCGTGGGGATCTGGGTTCGGGCCCGACTCCCCACCCTGCGGGGGAGTCGCTTCACGGGCGGTGGGGCGGGTCTTCAGGTGTCTATCTTTCTCTCCCCCTCTGTCTTCCCCTCCTCTCTCCATTTCTCTCTGTCCTGTCCAGCAGCGAGCGACATCAACAATGGCAATGGTGGTGACCACCGCGGGGCTACAGCAACAGGGGCAACGGTGGGGGGGGGCTGGCCTCCAGGAGCGGTGGATTCATGGTGCAGGCACCAAGCCCAGCGGTGGCCCTGGAAGAAAAAAAAATAAAGAACTTGTTCTAACCTGTTAAGACTTACAATCAATAAGCCTCACATGGCATTTACAACCTAAAAACAGTCAAGAGATTTCACAAGGCCATAGTTTAGGGTAGTTTAAGAACATTAATCAAATTTATAGTCACAATTTATCAACATATTCGTTACATGATCATGATTAATGTGTGATGAAATTACTGCTCAAAAGAATTAGTATCAATTAGCTCACTTGAAAAATGTATTGCTTTGCCATACACATGACCCAGGTTTGAGCTCAGCCCTCAATGCATCAAAGAACTTTTGCTGCTGTGGTCTAATTCAGTCTCTCTGCTCTAAAACAAAAAATTATACTTTAAGAATGGAAATAAATCCATAAATACAATTCATATTTGATGTATGACAGGACTAGCACATTCTAAAATGTAATGATTGATAATTTATAATCTCTCAAAGGAACTATTCCACCACAGAACTCTTAAGAGACATTTTCATTTGAAAAATAGGAGGCAATTATCAGTTTCTTGCAAAATTTTGCTTTGTTCTATTAAGTGTGATTTAAAAAAATTTTTTTTAAGACTTTTTATTATTGGATAGAAATTGAGAGGAGTGGGGAGATAGAGATACCTACAGCCCTACTTCACTACTTGTGAAGCTTTGCCCCTACACGTGGGGACCAGGGGCTTGAACGTGGGACCGTGCAATATGTGTACTTAACCAGGTGCATAACCACCTGGCCTCTTAAATGTGATCTTTACTTCGCCATTATCCCCATATTCTGTAAAATTTTGAGGATTTTACTTACACTCTATGTCAGTGGGCCAAATCCAGTTCAGTGTCACTTTGTAGACACAGCTTTCTTTATAAGCAGTCACATTCACTCCTGCTTGCAGCTGCTTTTGTCTTAAAACAGTAAAGTTGAGTACTGCCTGCTACCATAATGGCCTACAAAGTTTAAAAAACTGGGAAGATCCATTTGGATCTGTCATGAAAATGATAGATTTGAAAGCAACAGCTATCATTTTACAGTTTTAAAAAAGAACAAAAGAGGGAGTTGGGCGGTAGCGCAGCGGGTTAAGTGCACATGACACAAAGCACAAGGTCTGTAGGGGAGTCGCTTCACAGGCAGTGAAGCAGGTCTGCAGGTATCTATCTTTCTCTCCCCCTCAGTCCCCTGCTTTCTCCATTTCTCTGTCCTAATGATGACATCAACAACAACAATAATTACAACAACAATGAAAAACAACAAGGGCAACAAAAAGGGGGGAAGAAAAGAACCAAATCTTAACCTGTATTTTTTTCTTGGCACCAGCATTATGGCTAGGGCTTTGACCCTACACATCTCCATCACTCTAAGCATTTTTTTTTTTCCCTCTTCCTTTTTTTCTGATAGAAATAAATAGGGAGAGAGGGAGGAGTCAGTGGGAGAACATCTGAAGCACTGCTCCAACATTCATGAAGATTCCCCTTGCAGGTAGGAACCAGGGGATTGAACCTGGGTTCTTGCACATGGTAATGTGTTAGCTTTGTTCAAACCCCTTTAATTCTTATTTTAAAAGTAAATAGCTAATAATAAAATTCTATCTAAAAAACACACACACACAAAAACCCTATAGCAACTATATTTTCAACCAACAAAAGTATTTATCTTAGCTAGGGTATAACTTAATCTTTTCACCCACACATTAAAAATACCTAAGGTCTGATACTTATAGTATTATGGGCAGTGTATCTAATCTGATGCTTCTATCTGATGCTGATTTAAGGTAATAAGTATGCTAACATCACTGAAGAACTACAAAGGCATTTTATTTGGATTAAAAAAAATTAAGAACCTAGAGAAATGAAACTTAAGTGTTCCAAATTTTAAAATGGCTGATATCATAAAACTGGTGACTACCTAGAAAATAGTAAATATCAGGACAAAAAAAAATCAGTGAGGGTCACAAGAACATAATTTTTTGAGTATAGATGCATAATTAGTTACACCTCATTTGGATGAATTAGGTAAACAATAAGTGGGTTAATTCTTCTACCTAAATCAATGATACTAGATTACAAAATCTTTGAAGAGTTCAAAATGCCAATGAACTTATGTAAGTATTAAATTATTAAAACAAGATTCATGTTTACCATTTGAAGTAAATAAAACCGAACCCAAAATCCATACCATGGAGATAAACAAATATACTCTTTCTGATCCACAAATTTCTTGACTATTGATAGTGCAAGTAGTGTATTGCATGCATTAGTCAATTCTAACTATTGTCAAAAATGACTTAACAATGCATTTATTTCAAGATTTATAATTTTAATTAGTAGTAACTGAAAACTTAACTTTGAGCATCACTTAATAGCTTTTAAAAATTATTTCTTCTGGGGGCCGGTGGCAGCACAGCGGGTTAAGCGCACATGGTGCAAAGCTCAAGGACCACAGTAAGGATCCCGGTTCGAGCTCCCAGCTCCCCACCTGCAGGTGTCTTTCTCTCCTCATCTTCCCCATCTCTTTCAATTTCTCTCTGTCCTGTCCAACAACAGCAGCAATGGCAACAAGGGCAACAAATGGCTTCCAGGAGCAGTGGATATGTAGTGCAGGCACTGAGACCCAGGAACAACCAGCTGGCAAAAATAAATAAAAAATTAAAATGAAAATATATAAAAAACTAAATTATTTCTTCTGCCTACCAGAGAGAGAAAACTATTGTCAAGGGGAGAGGGAGGGGGAACTGGAATTTATACTTAAAAGGATGAGGTTCAGTTGAATAGTATTTTCACAGATCATGAATTTTAATTGTTTTAAAAAGATCATATTGGATCTTTTTTGGATCCAATTAATAAATAACTTAAAATTGGATGAGAATAGTTTACTGCTTGTACAGTCTTCTCAATTATACACTTATGCTACCACAATAAAACAATTTTGAAGAATTGTTTCTCCCCTTAATGAATCTTAGAAAATTTTATTTTTAGACATTTGATAAATTCAGAGGCTGCTGAGAACTCCAAGAGTTCAAATAAAAGGGGGAGAAAAAAAAAAAATCAAACATGGTCTGTAAGTATTGACACAAATTAGAAATTATTTAGCATAAAACTTAAAAGTAATAAATGATTAAATTCAAGATAAAAACAGACAAGTCAAATAGACCTCACTCGATGCAAAGCATATGTCAACACACACACATAAACCATGAAAAAAACCAAAATACTATTTAACTCAATGTTAACAATTTATAGGTTAGACTTCAAAATATTTCAGATAGTTCAAAAAATGTCTAGCTACAGCTCTAAATTCAGATTTAACTTAACATCTGAGTCACAGAACTGTGCAGTATTTTTCCTGAATATTAAATTCTCGTGTGTGTGTGTGTGTGTGTGCGCGTGCATACATGTGCGTGCACATCCAGAATGAATTCTGGATCTCCTTCATGATACAATGAAATTTCCATTTTATTGACAAGTTTTTCTCCTATTTTATGCAAAAAAAAAAATTAGCTGACTTTTTTTTGTAAACCAATGATATGGCAAAATTAGAGGCAACTATAACTTAAAATTACACAACTCCTTAATGTTTTATTCATAGCATTCTTTATACAGCAGAAGGTTCACTGATAATTTACTGCAGCATCCTGTGAGGGAAGCACAAAATTACATTGTTTATAAACAAACAAAAAAGTACTTTTAAAAATTATATATATATATATATATATATATATATACTATATATCTGGTTGACAAATAGCATCACAATTATTACTGTATAAAAAAACTAAAAAGCAACATGGAAGCTAAGGCCTAGGTTCTTATTCCAATTGTTCCCTTTATTAGAAATTAAATTCCAGTATCTCAAAAAAGATCTACATTGTTTATATACAGTATGGAAAATAAAAGCTACTTTTTGGCTAGTTAGATTGCTGTTACCTACAGTATTTACATTGTAGATGTTAAGAGGGGGAAGCACTTCCAACACATACAATTTCAAACAGAAACATATTGTATCTGCAATTTTATTCTTAAATCATATAACCTCATACGTATCTGTTGAATAGAATTACTTTCAGTAGTGCTACTGAAACTCTGAGGAGTACTTACTATGCTTCTTTGTATAGCTAGTCTGTTAATACTGTTAAGTACAATATTATAACTATAAGCACTGAAGCTTAAATGAAACAATGGCAACATACAGACATGTGTATAGATGGAATTTTATTTAAAATTATAAAATATAATGTCTTAATGTTTACCCATAATTGAGACTATCTAATATTCTTTTCATCATTTAAGATGTCTCATTGTCCCTAAACAGCAAAACCTTCCAGTAACTTACCAGAAATAGCTTTAATTATATTATTCTGTTCTTAGAATTATTTTTGATATTTAAAAAATATCTAAATTCTTGGCAAAAACAATCAATTCAGTGTAACAGACTGCGCTTTCAATTGTACTTTAATTTCGAATTAACTGTAACCTATTGGCTAACTGAACCAATATTTTAATGATCTACTATGAAGCTTGTCAATTATAGAATGCATAGAAAAGTATAGGTAAGTTTTGGACAAGGTGTAAAATAGTAATGTTGAAAATGGTAAAGCTAATTTTAATGACAAAAAAATGGTACTAAATGCACAAGAAAGTTAAATTAACATAGTATAAAAGAATAGCTTAAATAAACTTTACTATTACAATAGCAAGTTATGACCAAATGAACTGAAGACACGGACAGTTCTAAAAATTTCTCTTTTCAGTCTACTTTCAAAAGAAACAGGCTTTTTTTCCCCTGTACATAGTTTTGAACTTTGTCTATACCATATATAGTAGAAAAATAAATTCTTTAGCAACCTAGAAAGTTTATAAAACTCTTAAAGTTTAATTTTCTTTGCCAGACACGCCAATGTTAAACTGACAGCTATAAATTAAAGCTATATAGATAATAGGTATAAGTAATATAGAACAAGTTAAGAATACTACATTTACCGGATTTTTCTTTTTAAAAATTACTGTACTTTCTTAATTCCTGTGTGCTTTGCAATAGGAATAATAGGGACTTTGTTTTCTTAGAAAAGATAATAACATGTAAGAGTATAACACAAATAAGATAATTTATAATATACATGTACTTCAAACAGCAGCCTGGTTCATGTCAACAACTTGATTCTGAAGTTAAAAATAGAAGTACAATACCTAGGACATAACAACTGGGAAAGATGTCATTTATTTGAGGAGGATAAAAGGAGCAAATCAGACTTTTAAGAGCCTTGAATCTCAAAATTATCAACTATAACACATAAAAGACCTTAAAATTGTAGTATGACAATTATAACAAGGACCAAAGAATTTCATCTTTACTATACAAAAAATAATCTAACAATGAAAAACAAACCATTTTTTCCAGAAAAAAAAAATGGTGTGGTTTAATAATGAGCAAAATTTGAATAAACCCTAACAAATTTGCCTATGCAACCTATTCTGAAACTTTTATCAGTAATTTAGTGTTCTCATATGTTCACTAACAAAATGTTCAACCCCAAAGCAGCAGTCATTTACAGCAAACCTGGTACCAACAGCAAAAGAAAAAAAGAAAAGTTAAGAAATGGTGCATAAGTCATTTCTGATTTTAGTACAATCACAGAAAAGATGAATACAAGTTTGTAATTTATATTTACACACGTCAAAGAAACTGTCAGTACCCAAAGTATTTTATTGCTGTATTAGCAATGAATTTTGGGATATTTTAAAGGGGCCACATAAAAATAGATTCAAGGAACAGATTAAATTGAAGTCCTAGGTTAAAATGTTTGGTTTAAAGAATTTTCTACAACAATTTTATGTATGAAAAGTTATATAACCTTATATGAAAATGTCATGAAGTATATTCTACACTATACTAAATGTATTTCCCAAGAGGGAAAAAATTAAAATATCTAAAATATATTAGATTAAGATTACAAGACCCATTATAGATCTTTTGAACATGCATCTGTTTACAGAATTAACAGTATACAAGATGTTTATCATGGATCATAAAGAAAGAAGTTGATGACTACTATCCTTTTCACAACGTTATCAACTCACTTTAGCCACAAATATGTCCTTGGTATGTGTTATACAAATTATGTTCTTTTACCCCCTCATCAGATCATCCACAGGTTTACTTAGAAGTAAAGATGAAGGCGCAGAAATAAGCCAAATGTCTTTCTTCTCTCTTTCACACAACATCCCAAGCATGGCATAAGTAGCCTGAAACTATAAAATACTAACTGGGCTTTTAGTTATCTACACAGACTGCTAAAAAGTAAATTAAGTTGCCCAATTTAGTGCATCAGATAACAAAACCAGCCACAAAGCAGGCTGGAAAGCATTAAATTAAATGTTTCATATTTTATATGTTTTAAATCATTTAATTTCTATAGAAAAATTTTATTCACAATATAACGTGACAGAAAATGCCACAGGAATGATATACTGATTGCAATAAGGATGCATGCAACAGCAGCTTTGTATTTTATAGCTATTTGTTTATAAAAATTAAACCTCTCCAGACATGCTTTATCACATGGTTTTAGATTTGTAATGTAAATGAGTAAGGAATATCATATAGAATAAGAGAAAATGTCTCATCATTTTCAATGTGAATTATCTGCAGAAACATGTACTGAACCCTGAAACATGCATGTTTAAATTTTTTTTCTGTCCAAATCTGGACAATCTACAATCATTTCCACTCATATAATACCAAGAGGATCTGTCTGTAACTGTGGTTGTATTAGTTGAGGTTGCAATGGTGGTGGTAACTGAAGTGGTACCATTGGTTCCACCAACTGTCCTGGGTTTGAAGGTGGTGGGGGAACCACTGTGTTCACAGTTTCTACAATATCTCCATTATAAAAGAAAAACTGACATTGCTGAATGAATGTTTCAACAACAGATTGATGGATCTTAGTAGTAGACAGAAACTCTCGATTTTCAAAATCAGGTCTCATCAAGGTTGGCCAAAAACAGATGGATAAGTTGTCTGCTGTCATAAGGTTGGTTTTGTTTTGCTGACTAACCCTGAAATTATGACAAGAAAAAACAATTAGAAACCAGTCAAGGTTTGTTATAACAAAAGAATCCCAGAGCTGAAAATGTCCTTAGATGATGTACATATTCACCTTTATCTTAACAAATCTAAAACATTTTTCTTCTTTATGTTCAATCACATTCTAGTAACAAGAAATAACAGTAAAATCAAAGCAAAAGGACCAGCAGAAGGATCCTGGTTCAAGCCCCCGGCTCCCCACCTGCAGGGGAGTTGCTTCACGGGGGTGAAGCAGGTCTGCAGGTGTCTGTCTTTCTCTCCTCCTGTCTTCCCCATCTCTCTCCATTTCTCTCTGTCCTATCCAACAATGACGACATCAACAACAATAAAAACAACAAGGGCAACAAAAAGGAAATAAATATTTTAAAAAAAACACATAAATTGAGATGGGATGGGGAGATGGAATGAGAGAAAGACACCTGCAGTTCTGCTTCATCTATCATGAAGCATCCCCCTGCAGGTGGAGACAGGATGCTTAAATCCAGGTCCCTGCACATGAGCACTCACCTGGCCCCCAATTTTCAATTTAAAAAAAAGTTTCCAAAGCCAGACAGTAGCACACCTGGTTGAGCGCATCTCTTACCATGTGCAAGGATATGGGTTTGAGCCCCAGCTCTCACCTGTAAAACTCCCTCCCTCCATCCCTCCCTCTCAGTTTCTCTGTACTTTCAAATTAAAGAAAAATAACTGACTTTTTTTTTCTATTTCATAGCATTCTTTGAGAGAAATTGGTCTTTACTTTTTTTAAAAGATTTTATTTTAATGAGAAAGATAGGAGGAGTTAGAGAACTATAAATCACTCTGATACATGTGCTGCCATATGCATGCCAGGGATTGAACTTCGGACCTCATGCTTCCACTTTCAAGAAAATTATAGTGTACAGTTTCCCTGTAAAGGGAAAAACTTCACAAGTGGTGAAGTAGGTCTGTAGGTATTTTTCTGTAACATAAGGTTCAAAATTTTTTATCTTTATTTATTGGATAGAGACAGCCAGAAATTGAGAGGGAAGGGGGTGACAGGAAGGGAGGGAGAGAGGGGGAGAGAGAGAGAGAGAGAGAGAGAGAGAGAGAGAGAGAGAGATACCTGTAGCCCTGCTTCATCATTCAAAAAGCTTTCCCTTGCAGGTGGGGATTGGGGGCTCAAACCTTGCAGGTGTCTTTTTCATTCTTTGCCTTTCTTCGCTCACTACTTACTTTCTCTTTGTCCTGTCCAATAAAAATTGAAAGGAGGAGAGGAGAAAAGCAAAAAAGAAAGAAAAAAAAAAAAGGAAAAAATGTAATTGGGAGTGGTGGATTTGTGGTGCCAGCACCAAGCTCCAAAGCTAATGCAGGGGGATAAGGTGGTAGTGGTGGTTTCAGGATAGTCTTTACAATTATGAAGCATGTTGTACATTACCACAAATTTGAATCTGTGACTGAAATATACATAATGTACATGAGGTTTTGCTATCACTAGGGCCAGGGAGATAGTATAGTGGTTATACAAAAGACTTTTTTTTTTTGCCTCCAGGGTTGTTGCTGGTGTTCGGTGCCTACACTACCAAATCCACTGTTCCTGGAGGCTATTTTTTTCCTTTTGTTGCCCTTTTTGTTTATTGTTGTTATTACTGTTGTTCTTACTGCTATCATTGTTGTTGGATAGGACAGAGAGAAATTGAGAGGATGGGAAGACAGAGAGGGGGAAAGAAAGATACCTGTAGACCTGTTTCACCGCTCTGCAGGTGGGGAACCAGGGGGTTGAACCGGGATCCTTAAGTCAGTCCTGCGCTTTCTGCCATGTGCGCTTTCTGCCATGTGCGCTTAACTCACTGCACTACTGCCTGGCCACCACAAAAGACTTTTATGTAGAGACTCTGAGGTCTCAAGTCTAATACTAGCACCAACTTAAGCCAGAGCTGAGCAGTGCTTTGGTTTGGAACAAAAACAACAAGGAACTTCAGTTTATGGGAGTCCAGTGGTAGTGCAGTGGGTTAAGAGCAGGTGGTGCAAATGCAAGGACCAGCTTAAGGATCCCAATTTGAGCTCCTGGCTCCCCACCTACAGGGGAGTCGCTTCACAAGTGGTGAGGCAGGTCTGTAGGTGTCTATCTTTCTCTCCCCCTCTCTGTCTTCTCCTCCTCTCTCCATTTCTCTCTGTCCTATCCAACAATGACATCAATGACAACAATAATAATAACCACAACAATGATAAAAAAAATGGGGGGGGGCAACAAATAATACCCTCCAGGAGCAGTGGATTTGTAACCCTGAAGACAATAAATAAATAAAAAAAATAAAACCAAATGTTTGATTCCAGTGTGAGCATTATGGCATTATACAATCTTCCTTATATTCTCTCTCACTTTTTTTTTTTTTTGCCTCCAGGGTTATTGCTGGGACTCAGTGCCTACACTAGGAATCCACTGCTCCTGGAGGCCATTTTACTGGATAGGACAGAAAGAAACTGAGAGGAGGGGAAAATAGAGGGGGGGGGGAGAAAAAGACACCTGCAGACCTGCTTCACTGCTTGTGAAGTGACCCCCCTGCAGGTGGGGAGCCCGAGGCTTGAACCAGCATCTTTGGGCTTCGTACTATGTATACTTAGCCCAGTGTGCTACCACCCAATCCCCTCACCACTTTTTCTACGTCGCCATCAGAATTATTACTTGGGCTTTGTGCCTATACAACTCTGTATTGATGGGCACTTTTTTCTTTGTTTTAATAGAAGATGAGATAAAGAGAATAAGAGATATTTGCAGCACAGTTTGTGAGCTCTCCCCAAAGCAGGTGGGAAGCAGGGGCTTAAAGCCCAGTTGTCCTGGGTGCCTCTATCTGGCCCCTGCTTTTTCCCAATAACACTGAGATGAAGAAGAAGAAGAAAATGCATAAACTTTAAGCTTACCATGTTTAGAGATATTAATAAGAAATAATGCCCTGCATTTCAAGAAACAGCATTAACAGAAATATAAATTCAAGTTTATAATAAAACTTTAGTATTTTTAAATTTACTAATAAAGAAAAACAAATGCAACCTTTTAAATAAGATTTGGATTCTATTCATAAACGAAAATTATGAGACATCAGACTTCAGTTTTTCTGAAGTCAATTTAAACTTTAGTTTTTCCAATCTCAAATAGGTCATGACTTTGGCTAAATATCTGTCATTTCACATCTAGAAATCTAAAATGTATTCCTTATACTAATATTTACATGTACTACTGAAGAAGTTATATTTTCCTTTAAACTGTTTACTGAAATCACTATTTAAAAAATGAGAGAACAAAACAAAAATAAGTTTATAATTTGTATCATTTTTTAGATTATAATTACCTGATTTATAAAGCAACATGTTTGAAAATTTCAGTACATTTCACTTGAAAAAAATCAAAATACCTGTTTAGGTGTGTTATTATATATCTGAATACATCATAGTTTACGGGATGAAATTTCTTTACAATTTCTTTCAATGCATGAAGACGTTCAGTTTTATCCGGAATTTCTATAAAGTATAATGAAACAGTAAACATTTCAGATGAAACTTATACACTTAAAATCATTTAATACAAGGAAAAATCTTAATTAGCTATTGTCTAGGTGGGGGCACAAAATTTTGATGATGGTTACAGTGTGGAACTATCATCCCTTCTACCTTATAAATAGAGCATTAATAAAAAAGTATTTGAAAGCAAAAAAGTTAACTATGGTCTATTACTGCAGACCCAAGGACTCTAAAAGGGGGCAGTGGGAGGGAGCTGAGAGGAGTTGAAGACCCAGTGTTCTATGGTAGAGGGAGAAAAGTTGGTGGAGCGTGTGGTGTACTAACACCTTATCACAGAGAGGTAAGAAACTGTACATGTGACAGCAGTCATGTAAATCAAAATGTCCCCTAATAAAGTAATTAAAAAGAAAAAAGAAAAAAGAAAAAATATATCATAAATCCCCCTGATAATTTTATTATAAAGGACAATCAAGAATTTATTTAAAACATGCTGGGTGAGGTAAATCTGTCAGAAAATTATTATTTTGCTTTTCATGTCTAAAACCTTGGATTCTACACACCAAAAAGCAGACAAAACTATTAACTATTACAAAACTTTCTTTTTCAAATAAAGTTAATCAACGTGAAAGATCAATGTGAAGCAGAAATTATAAATTAGAAAATGGTACATTATTAGCTTGTCCAACGAGGCATTTAAAGCTAACTACTTAGATCTCCTTGGTTTTTAGTTGCTCTGGGGCTTCACCACCCCAGGCCAACTTTTTCAAGTATAAAGAAAGACACCACAGCACTGAAGCTTCCTTTAGTACAGCAGGGGTTGTCCTCAAGCCTAGGCCATACAATTGTCAAACCAAGCACACTACAAGCTATATTCCTAGACCTGAACCCATTAGGCTTTAAATATTTGTGCTAAAGAGAGAATATTATAAGTTTTATGTACACACATACTCAAACCTGCAGTTGTAACAAAAGTGGCCACAGGACTGGGGAAACAGCATAATGGCTATATAATATGAAAGATTTTCATGCCTGAGGCACTGAGGTTCCAGGTTAAAACCCCAACACCACTTACCATAAGCCAGAGCTGAGCAGTGCTCTGGTCTTTCACTGTGTTTTTCTGTATATTTCTCTCTCATTAAAATAATATCTAAAAATAATGAAAATATTGAAAAAAGGTGGCCACAGATGATAAATAAGATAGTGTAGTTATGTTCCAATAAAATGCTTGAAATTTGGATGTCATATGATTTAAACATATCATGGATCTTTTTTTTTTTCAATTTTTTTTTTTATCATGGATCTTTTTAAAAATTTGGTTCAAGCACTAAAAAATGTAAAACTTATTCTCAGCTTGCAATTCTTCCAAAAACTATTGGCACACCACAGAGTTTGTCAACACTGGGTTTAAAATATAACCCTACATTTACTTACAATTTGCATTACTTACAAAGAAAGTCTGAAAGAAATCTTTAGTGCAAGAATTTAACTCAATTTATGTCCAAATTTAAGCTAATTAAGACATTATAAACATGATTTTTATGTGCTTGTTTTTTCACACAAATGAGCTACTCTAGATGAGGTAATTTGTGTGCCAACTCAAGGTAGTATAACCAAGAAATACATTCCCATTTATTGCATATTACTTCCAAATAAGTCCTATATATTTTCCCAACTAGGAAAACTCTTGAAGTTATTGTTAATGGTCAAAAAGTAAGACAATCTAGGTTATCAACTAACCTATTTGTTACAAGGGAACTTCTACATACCTTACAACAATGTGCTAAAGTTTTTTTTAATTTAAATTTTAGTTAGTGATTGAATAGTAATTTACAAGATTACAATAGGGGTATAGCCCCACACAACTCTCACCAAAGTTTTGTGTAACACCCCTGCCCCTAGAAAGATAACCACCAGTTTTACCAAGGTTATTGAAGAGGTTTTTAATGAAAAAACTTGAACCAAAACTTTAGCATGCTCTAAATGAAAAGTAGCCTAATGTTTTTTTCTACCCATTTTGTTGCCCATTGTTGTCCTTGTTGTGATTGTTGCCACTGATGCTGCTGTTGTTGGATTAGACAGAGAGAAACAGAGAGAAGGGGAGACAAAGAGGGGGAGAGAAAGGTAGACACCTGCAGACCTGCTTCACTGCTTGTGAAGCGACTTCCCCTGCAGGTGGGGATCTGGGGGCTTGAACTGAGATCCTTAAGCCAGTCCTTCGCTTTGCATCATGTGCTAAACCTGCTGCATGTTTGACCCCTAATTTTAAAGAACTTAAATATTTGTAACCAAGAGGAAATACTGAAGAAAAGTTTTAGAAACTCCACTAAGCACAGACCATGACTAAACAGGAGGTTTAGTCAAAAAACTCAAAAAGATGTTTTGTCTCATTCTGCAGATATTTAACAAAACCTCTGGCTGAATGTTAAAAGTAGAAAAAAATACTAAGTACTCATTTTGCTACTTTTTCAAAAAATGAAGCCATTTCAAAAAATGAAGCCAAAGTTAAACTCTTTAACTGAAATAATGATCACCATCCTTTTTTTAAAAGAAGAGGTTACTTACTTGCTGCTTCCAACAGCTCTGGATGAAGAGAATATGGGATTAAAGGATCCGGTAGATCTGCAAAGAAAGCTTTAAGAGCTCCAGCTACTGCATTGACTGTTACTTCCATTGCTACTAGACTGATATTATGATCTAAAAAAAAAAAAAAAAAGTTTAAGTTATACTTTATAATAAAATTTTAAGTTTATTATATCAGTAAGCAAAACAGGTACTTAAAGATCCAGCAAATTAAGTTTCCCACCTTTCTGTAAAGGCTGATTTACCCCTCTACCATCGTTCTTTTTTGTAATTTTCATTTATATATTGGACAGAGACAGCCAGAAGTCAATTGGGAAGAGGGTGGTAGGGAGAGAGACAGAGAAACACCTGCAACGCTGAACACTTGCTAAGCTTTTCCCCTGCAGGTGGGGACCGGGGGCTTGAACCCGGGGGCTTGAACCCGGGTCCTTGTGCATTCAACCAGGTGTGCCGCCACCCGGCCCCCTCTACCATTGTTGTAATATAAATTTGGCTGGTAAACTATACAGATTTGAGACAATCAGGAATAATGCACTTTGCTATAAAAAAAAATTGTTAAATTGAGAGGAAGGGGTAGAAAAAGGAAGAAAGAAAGACACCCGCAGTATAGCTTCGCTGCTTGTGAAGCTTTCCCCTTGCAGGTGGGGACAAGGGGTTGGAACACAGATCCTTGAGCACTGCAACATGTACACTCAACAAGGCATGTCACCTTCTGACCCCCAGAACATTAACTTACAATGATTTACTTTATTTTAAAAATGTTTTGTTTACTAAGAGGTAAAACCAAACCAAACTAACTAACCCCCCCCCAAAGATCAAGGAGAAATTGTACATTATTTTTTGCAACAATAGCTACCTAACAAAGAGAATTTTTTTTTACCAAAGCACTGCTAAACTTTGACATAGGGCGGGTCCATAGATCAAACCTAGGACTGCTTGTCTGCAAGTCCTGTGTTAACTACTACACATCTCCCCACCGCTCCAATAAGCAAATGTGATTCCTGGCACAGAAAATGCTATATAGATTTCTTATTCCCCATTGCCTTTATTATGCCATATTAGATTAGAAAAATTAGCTTCCCTAAAATAAACTGATTGTAAGTGACAGAACCAGTTGACAAAACCAGACAGTCTAATTCAAGAGATCCTGGTACTACTACCAGCTTTTCTTCAGTACTGGTAATGAAATTCTACCAATATATTGTAAAGTCTAGGTTTTCTAAATAATTTTTAAAATGAAACACTGTACCTTACAATGCAAAGCAAATACACACCCAGCACTCAACAACTGCTTTTTTATTATTTCAAGACACATAAATTGTCATTAAATGACACAGCTATCTACTAATCCATTTTGTATAGAGTGGTCCACCGTCAAACCCTTTAAATGACACACAGTACTGCAATAATGAATACCTTTGTAAGTATATCTTTGGCATTATGCTTAACAAAGACTTCTTTTTTTTTTAATTAAAAAATTTTTTTTATTTTAAATTTTTTTATTTATTCCTTTTGTTGCCCTTGTTGTTGTAGTTATTATTGATGTCATTGTTGTTGGATAGGACAGAGAGAAATGGAGAGAGGAGGGGAAGACAGAGAGGGGGAGAGAAAGATAGACACCTGCAGACCTGCTTCACCGCCTGTGAAGTGACTCCCCTGCAGGTGGGGAGCCGGGGGCTCGAACCAGGATCCTTCCGCTGGTCCTTGTGCTTAGCACCACCTGCGCTTAACCCGCTGCGCTACCGCCCGACTCCCCTTAACAAAGACTTCTATAACAAACACACTTAAGTATTTTATTTCTGGAGCTATGCTACCTATTGGGTAGTTAGAAAAGTCATGCTGTACTTTTCTATGCAAAAATCCATTATGACTCTTCCGATAACATTTAATAACTGCCATTCAGAACACACATGCATCCAACAGTTATCAACACACATATTTGCCTATCCTAGGCAAGCAACACCTTTCATTCTACTAATAAAAATATAACCTTTGCTTAAAGTTCTATTGCTTTAGTAAATAAAAGCTGATTATAAAAATATTCTCTCAATTTTTTCCTAGTACTTAGACTTTTCATTTCTTTTTTAATTTTTTTTAATATTTATTTATTCCTTTTTGTTGCCCTGTTTTGTTGTAGTTATTATTGTTGTCACTGATGTCACTGCTGTTGGATAGGACAGAGAGAAATGGAGAGAAGAAGGGAAGACAGAGAGGAGGAGAGAAAGAGAGACACCTGCAGACCTGCTTCACCGCCTGTGAAGCGACTCCCCTGCAGGTGGGGAGCTGGGGGTTCAAACCAGGATCCTTAGCCAGTCCTTGCACTTTGCACCACATGCGCTTAACCTGCTGCGCTACCTCCTGACTCCCAACTTTTCATTTCTTCTATTCAATTCCAGAAGGATGTTTATTAATAGATTTTCATAAAATTACAGTAAGGAAATTATCTTCTTACCTTGATCAAACTGCTTTTGAATATTGTCTTGGTCAGTTTTGTTCCCACTAACACGGTAAAGCCCTTCAGTACATAATCCTAAAAGAATAAAATATATACCTATATATATGCATACATAGTATAGCAAAATATTAAGTTAATCTATATACATCTCAGTGACTGAAAAATGTGGTGGTGAGATACTGAAGATTAATTTATTTTGGGGTTTGGGGGACAGTTCACGTGGTACAACAATTTAGCAATAAACAAAGTCCTGGGTTTGAGACCTAGCACTACATAGGAGCACCACAGACAGCAGTAAAGGAAGCTCAATGAAGTACCTAGTAGTAGTGCTGTGGTATGTGTCTCTATACATCTCTCTCCCCACCAACATAGTAGTAACAAGTTGACTCAGGAGGTCACCTAGTAGTACCATACATGTGTGAGGTCAAGATAGCACTGCCTAAAAATTGTGAACATTTCATTTTGAAGTTCTTATGCTTTAAACCACCAGGGACAACCACATCCATGCACAATGAAAAGACACACTTGATCTTATTTCTTGCACTAAGTGCAAGATTAGAATTAAAATTCATTTTATGGTGTCAGTTGAAATTGGAGCATGAACTTGTATTTAATAATAAACAGCTGTAGAAAAAGGAACAGGTTTTTGTATGCAAAAACATAGACAAATTTGTTGCCTAATTTCATCTGCTAACAGGGTCTAGAAGCATTCCCAATACTGACTTCTTATAAAAACAAAACAGACTTCTTTGGAAAAAGGGACAATTCCAAAGCTGAATTATGAAAATGTAAGGCACGTATGGTATATCTTATTCTGGAAGGTAAGGTAATGCTTGAAGGAATATGTAGACATATATTTAGGATATCCAAAATAAACCAGATGTAACAAATAAGTTTAAATGAATTTAAAAGTTTTTTAACAATACAAAGTTATGTCCTGACCACAAAAAGACAAAATTAGAATTCAGTAACAGAAGAAACTATACGATACGGCAAAAGCAAAATTTGGAAGGAAATCTGTATATAATTTTTAAAACTACATAAGAAAATATGTCAATGCTTATGTTAGGTTAATAATGAAAAAGAGTAGACCATGTTCAAAGCGAGCAGAACAAAGAGAACAGATTAATGTAAAGATATCTCTAATGACACTACTCAGTAAATCTAAGAACCAACGATATCAAAGTTTTGGGTGGTTATCACTGATGAGACAGCATCTGCTTTGTCAAGCACACAACAGAGGTTGGAATCCAGCCCCCACCACACTAAAGGAACTTATGTTTTGTGACCCCAACAGGAGTTTGGGACTATTAACATACAAATGATGTCAGCCTGAGGCAGGACACACAAAGAAGGGAAGGTATAAAAAGCACTGGACTTGGAGCAGGCCACTCTCTGGCTGCTGCTTCTTCTCCTGGTCAGAAGCATCTCTGTGGAGGTGCTCCAGGTATCCGCCATGGCTACTTCTCCTGGAAACTAAACACATGTGATTCAGCTAGCCAGTATACTTTTAGACCCCTCTACAGCCATGAGAAACCTTTACCTCAGTTGATAATTGTTTTATCTTATGGGACTAAACTTTTCATTATTATACTCAGACTTTATGGACCTATTGTACTCTTATCCCCTGATGATAAATGCTTATTTTGTGTATCTAATATATGATCCATGCTTTTGTAATGCCCTAATAAGCCTTGTATTGTTTAAACCAGTTCCCAGCTCCCCGCTGTGAATCCTTTTATGCGCTGCAGCTCCCCCAAAGTACCTTTTAAGTTAAAGTTACAACACTTATGCTGTGGTATCTTTCCCTGTCACTCTTTTTCTATCTGAAGCCCCAGCAACAAACACATAAACACACACACATAATTTTACAAATTTATTCAGACTCCCTTTCCCATTCTTAACTTACTCTATTCATTACTTTGCATACCCCACTACCGCTGGTTAAGACTGCTCTACCTGGTGGCCCATACAAGATTGAACCCAAGACCCTAATTATCCATTATCATGCTCAATCGATTCTGCCCTATTTTATTTTATATCCCAAGTCATCTGTCAGATTACTATGCCACAGCACTTTCCTTTTTATCTTTTGATAAGGAGAAATGGAATAAATAAGAGAAGAGGATAGAGAGGGAGTGACAGCACTGCTTCACCACTTGTGAAGCTCCCTCTGCCCACACAGGAAGGGACCACCAGGGTCTTGAACTGGGTCCTTGTACATGGCAGCATATGCACTATATCAGGTGAGTTGCCACTAGGCACCACTTTCTATCTGGAAAAGTTGGCCTGGAGCAGTACAATAAAGGTGAAGACAAAAATATCTTTCACAAGATAGACAAATAAACCTGTGGTATATCCAGACAATGGAGTATAATCCAGCACTATAAAAGAAGTGAATTGCTAAAATTTATAAGGATTGTTCAAGTATGCATGATATGCATATTACTTAGTAAAATAAGACAGTGGTGGGCTGGGTGGTGGCATACTTGTCAGAGTATACACATTACCATGCATAAGAAGACTTGGCTTCAAGCCCCAGGTCTCCACCTGCAGAAGGGATGTTTCATGAGAAGTGAAGCACTACTGCAGGTATTTCTTTCTCTCTCTCTCTCTCTCCCTTCCTCATCAATTTCTCTTTGTTACTATCCAAAATACACAAAGATAAACAAGCTAATTATAAAGAAAGAAAATGAAACAGCAATCAAGAGTGTCTCTTCAAAAGCAAAAGCCCAGGACCAGATGGTTTTACTAATGTGTACAAAGTCTTCATGGAAGTAAAAGTCCTCCATTACTCTTCCGACTCTTTCCCAAAACTACACATACAGGGATAGTCCCTAGCTCTTCCTTCCTCCCTTTCCTTTTCCCTGCTCTTCCTTTCTTCCACCAGAGCACTGTTCAGCTTTGGTTTATAGTGGTGTGGGGGGACTGAACCTGGGACTTCAGAGCCTCAGGTATGAGAGTCTCTTTGCATAACCATTATGCTACAAATATTTTACTCCCCTACAAATATTTTACTTAGTTTAAAATTTATTTTTATTTAATTTATTTTTTCCACCAAAGCACTGTTCAGTTTTGACTTACTGGTTGGGGGAGTGAACCTAGGACCTCAAAGTCTCAGACATGAGAGTGTTTACATAACCATCATGCTGCTTCTTCCTATCATTTTCTATGAAGCTTGTATGAACTTAATACCAAAAGCAGACAAAGATGAAATAAGAAAAAGGAAGGAAGAAAGAAAAAAAAAACTACACAGACCCACATTTCTGATGAACATAGATGGCAAGGTTCTCAACAAAATCTTAGCAAACAGATTCAGCACCAAATCAAAACATTTTTGCACAACATAGCCAAGTGGGATTATCTTAGGGATGCAAGGCTGGTTCAACATATGTATGTCAATCAATGTAGTTTAACATATAAACGATAGGAAACATTTTCAAAAATCACAATTACTTCAATAGATTGAGAAAAACCCTCAAGAAGATTCAACATTCTTTTATGATTAAGACTTAAAAAAATATGGGAACTGATGGAATCTACTTCAAAACCCACACATAAAACCTATATAAAAAAGACCAAGAACCAACATCACCATACTCAATGGTGAGAAACTAAAAGCTCCCCCATTCTCTCCCTCTCTTTCTCTTTGCCTCCAGGATTACTGCTGGTGCTTGGTGCCTACACTACAAATCCACTGCTCTTGGAGGCCATTTTTTCCCCTTTAGTTGCCTTTGTTATTTATCTTTGTTGTTATTATTGTTGTTGCTATAGCTGTTGTTGTTGGATAAGACCGAGAGAAATTGAGAGAGGACGGGAAGACAGAGAGGGGGAGAGAAAAATAGCACCACCTGCAGACCTACTTCACCACTTGTGAAGTGTCTCCCCTGCAGGTGAGGAGCCAGGGGCTCCAACCCAGATCCTTATGCCGGTCAACACCCTTTGCGCCATGCACTTAAACCTGCTGCACCACCGCCAGGCCCCCAAGCTTTCTCTCTTAGATCAGGAACAAGAAAAGGTTGCCCAGTATACCATTACTATTCAACACTGTTTAAGTTCTAGTCATAGCAATTATGCAAGAAGAAGAAGTAAAATGTGGTCTGGGAGGTGGCACAGTGGCTAAAGAACTAGACTCTCAAGCATGAGGTCCTGAGTTCAATCTCTGGCAGCACACGTACCAGAGTGATGTCTGGTTCTTTCGCACTCTACTCCTGTCTTTCTCATTAATAAATAAATAAAATATTTGAAAAAAAAAGAAAAAAGTAAAAGATCTAAATTAGAAGAGAAATAAAATTATCATTTTTTTTTTGCAGATGACATGATAGCATACATAGAACATCCTAAAGAATGAAGTAGAAAACAAGACATTATTAGACAATATAGTAAGATATCATGCTACCTATATTCAAGTAGTAAAATAGAAGAGGAAGAATGAAGAAATCAGTTCTACTTAGAATAGCATCAAAAATATTTTATCTAGGCATACTTTAACAAAGGAAACAAAGGACGTCTATATTGAAGAGTATGAATCAGGGAGTTGGGCGGTAGCACAGTGGGTTAAGCGCACATGTCGCAAGGCACAAGGACCAGCGTAAGGATCTGGGTTCCAGCTCCCGGCTCCCCACCTGCAGAAGAGTCGCTTCACAAGCGGTGAAGCAGGTCTGCAGGTGTCTCTCTTTCTCTCCCCCTCTTCTCTCCATTTCTATCTCAATAACAACAACAATCATAACTACAATAAAAAACAACAAGGACAACAAAAGGGAATAAGTAAATATTAAAAAAATTTAAAAAGGAAGAGTATGAATCACTACAAAAAAGAAGTAAGAGACATAAGGAAATGGAAAGATAGCACATACTCATAGATTAAAAAAAAATAATAACATTACTAAAGTGACCATCTTACCAAAAGCAATATACAGATTCAAGTCAATCTCTATCAAAAATCTCTATGAACTTCTTTGAAGGAACAGAACAAATGATACAGAAGTTTATCTGGAATCACTATTCAAATGAAGAGAAATGTGAAAACAATGCTGTGAAAAAAGAACAAGAAGGCAGGCATCACACTCCGAGACTTACAAGTATATTACAGGGTGTTAGTAATCAAACCAATATAGTATGGTATTGATTGGACTTAATAATCAAATCAAATCAAAACCATACTAAATTGTCTAATAATTTCTAAGTTTTCTACTGCATTCTCTAGGATGTTTTATGTATGCTATTGTATACTGGAATCAGTTTAAAACGCAGTAAAATCAATTAACCTCAAAGTTGGTTCACTGAAAAGTTCAGTGAAACTGACAGACCTACAGAACTGAGGTGGTAGAGGGTATTAAATGGGCAGTGGTAAAGACATACATAATGTAATAAGAGTTATATCCATGAGATGTGCAATTTTGTAAGCCAACTTAACCTCAAAACATTAAAAGAAAATCTTCAAAGTCAATTAGGATGAAATGGGGAGTCAGGCTGTAGCGCAGCGGGTTAAGCGCAGGTGGCACAAAGCACAAGGACCAGCATAAGGATCCCGGTTCAAACCCCAGCTCCCCACCTGCAGGGGAGTCGCTTCACAGGTGGTGAAGCAGGTCTGCAGGTGTCTATCTTTCTCTCCTCCTCTCTGTCTTCCCCTCCTCTCTCCATTTCTCTCTGTCCTATCCAACAACGACAACAACAATAATAACTACAACAATAAAACAACAAAGGCAACAAAAGGGAATAAATAAATAAAATAAATATTTAAAAATAAAATAAAATTAAAATTAAAAAATAATTAGGATGAAATGGAAAAAACTCTTCATAAGACAGTAACAGGGAGTCAGGTGGTAGCACAGCGGGTTAAGTGCACATGGCACAAAGCCCAAGGACCTGTGTAAGGACCAGGGTTGGAGACCCCTGCTCCGCACCTGCAAGGGAGTCGCTTCACAAGCGGTGAAGCAGGTCTGCAGGTGTCTTTTTCTTCGCCTCTCTGTCTTCCCCTGCTCTCTCCATTTCTCCCTGTTCTACCCAACAACGACAACATCAACAATAACTACAACAACAATAAAAACAACAATGGTAACAAAAAGGAAATAAATAAATAAATATTAAAAAAAGATTTATATATAAAAAAAGACACTAGGGAGTCGGATGGTAGTGCAGCGGGTTAACCGCACATGGCGCAAAGCGCAAGGACCGCCATAAGGATCCCGGTTCGAGCCCCCAGCTCCCCACCTGCAGCGAAGTTGTTTCACAGGCGGTGAAGCAGGTCTGCAGGCAGGTGTCTATCTTTCTCTCCCTCTCTCTGTCTTTCCCTCCTCTCCCCATTTCTGTCTGTCCTATCCAAAAACAATGTCACCAATAATAACGATAAAACAACAAGGGCAACAAAAGGTAATAAATACATATTAAAAAAAGACACTAATAACCAAAAGACATTGAACATATATGCTTATTTTTATATTTATGTATATCTATATTAAAGGAATTTAAATTAGTGCTAATAACTTCCCAAAAGGAAGTTTCACTAATAAATTCTAAATTATGGGAAAATAATATTAATATTATATATTTTTAGAAGAAAAAAAGACTATGCTATCAGCTTTATTCTGATACCAAAACCAGACAAACACAGTATAAATAAGAAAAGTAGGGAGTCAGGCGGTAGCACAGTGGGTTAAGCGCAAGGACCCACATAAGGATCCCGGTTTGAGTCCCCGGCTCCCCACCTGCAGGGGAGTTGCTTCACAGGCGGTGAAGCAGGTCTGCAGGTGTCTGTCTTTCTCTCCCCCTCTCTGCATTTCTCTCTGTCCTATCCAACAATGACAAAATCAATAACAAGAATAATAACTATAACAATAAAAATAAGGGCAACAAGAGGAAATAAGTAAAAAAAAAAAAAGATAAGCAAAGTATAGGCATATAGATAGCTCAGGATACAGAAAACCTTAATTGACTTTAGTAATATAAAACATGATAATCACATGGCATTTATATCAAGGGCACAAACAGAAAATTAATTAACATGGTTCATGATATGATAGACTTAAAATATAACTATAGGGGAGCTAAGAAAGCAGCTCAATGGTAAGATGCATGTATGCTTTGAGACTCTGGGTTTGATGCTTGATAACAAGACAACAAAAACAAAACTAAATGGAATTTCATGGACGGTAGATTTTTTTTTAATTCCTTTCAAGAAAAAAAGAAGAAGAAATAGGAGCAGGGTAGAAGGTCACCTAAAAAAGTATACACATTGCCATGTGCCAAAACCTAGGTTCAAACTCTGGTCCCACCATCAGGGCAGAAGCTTTATGAGTGGTGGAATAGGGCTGCAGTTATCTTTCCTTCTCTGTCTCATCCTCTATCAAAACAAAACATCACAGGGTGTAGTAGAGCTGTGCAGGCAACAAGTCCCAGTGATAACTTTGGAGGCATAAATAAATAAATAGGCCAGGGAGAATCTTCCTGCTTTGTGTGACTGATACCCTAGAGGTTCAATGCTTGTCACTACAATACAAAAAGAACCATATGTTCACCTTTATAAATAAAAATCATTTGACAAAATCACCAATCATTTTGGATATAAACTCAAAGAACTGCAGGGGGAGTCAGGCGGCAGCACAGTGGGTTAAGTGCAGGTGGCACAAAGCTTAAGGACTGGCGTAAGGATCTTGGTTTGAGCCCCCAGCTCCCCACCTGCAGGGGCGTGGCTTCACCAACGGAGAAGCAGGTCTGTAGGTGTCTTTCTCTCCCCGTCTTCCCATCCTCTCTCCATTTCTCTGTTCTATCCAACAACAACAACATCAATAACAACTACAACAATAAAACAAGGAAAACAAGGGCAACAAAAGGGAATATTAAAAAAAAAAAAGAATTGCAGGGTAGGGGCTGGGTGGTGGAGCACCTGGATGAGTGCACATGTTGCAACACACAAAGGCTGGGGTTCGAGCCTCCAGTCCCCATCTGCAACGGTAAAGCTTGCAAGTGGTGAAGCAGTGTGACAGGTCTCTCTCTCTTTTTAATTTTTTAAATTATTTTTATTTATTTATTATACAGACAGCCAGAAATTGAGACAGAAGTGGGAAACAGAGAAGGAAAGAGACAGAGAGACACCTGCAGCCTTGCTTCACCACTCATTAAGCTTTCCCCCTGCAGGTGGGAACTGGGTGCTTGAACCTGGGTCCTTGCACATTGTAACATTTGAGCTCAACCAGGTGCATCACCACTTGGCCCCTCTCCCTTCTCTACCACCCCATTCCCTCTTGATTTCTGGCTGTCTCTATCCAATAAATAAATAAATAAAGATTAAAAAAAAAAAACAGCCAAATATTCAACTTTCCAAAAGTAGTATCAAAGAAAAACAAATAACCTCCCACCAAAACCAAACAAAAAAAACCAACTCAGCTAATGGTGGCCAAGGAGTAGTAGCAACTGAAAGGTTAAGCCCACAGACAACTTGAAAAAAGCAACAAAAAAAAAAAAAAAAAAAAAAAAAAAAAAAAAAAACCCAGATTTTCACATTTAAAGGAATTCACTGAGCCACAGGAGAGAGACACCTGAGCTCTATTTCGCCACTGGTGAAGCTTTCCCTCTGCAGTTGGGACCAGAGGCTTGAACTTGGGTCCTTGAGCACTGTAGTGTGTGTGCTTAACCACGTGTGCCACCGCCTTGCCCCTCCTCCTCTTTTTCACAAAGAAAAAAGTGGGGTAGAAATGTAGCTCAGTAGCAATGTATATACTTAAGACCATGGATTCATTCTCCTGCACCATAGTAGATAGAAGAAAAAAAATATATATATATAACTAGTGCTGTTGAATAAATAGGAATCATCTAACAAGCAAATATAATTTTTCCATAAATTTTACAAGAAAAAAAACATGATTAACATGGGGAATACGAATTAGTACTTTTTTTTTAATATTTATTTATTCCCTTTTGTTGCCCTTGTTGTTTTATTGTTGTAGTTATTATTGTTGTTGTCGTTGTTGGATAGGACAGAGAGAAATGGAGAGAGGAGGGGAAGACAGAGGGGGAGAGAAAGACAGACACCTGCAGACCTGCTTCACCACCTGTGAAGCGACTCCCCTGCAGGTGGGGAGCCGGGGTTCGAACCGGGACCCTTATGCTGATCCTTGTGCTTTGCGCCACCTGCACTTAACCCGCTGCGCTACGAATTAGTACTTTTTAAAAAATATTTATTTATTCCCTTTTGTTGCCCTTGTTGTTTTATTGTTATTATTGATGCTGTCATTGTTGGATAGGACAGAGAGAAATGGAGAGAGGAGGGGAAGACAGAGAGGGGGAAAGAAAGAGAGACACCTGCAGACCCGCTTCACCACCTATGAAGCAGACTCCCCTGCAGGTGGGGAGCTGGGGGTTTGAACCAGGACCTTTGTGCCGACCCTGCGCTTCGTGGCACCTGCGCTTAACCCGCTGTGCTACCACCCAACTCCCAAGAATTGGTACTTTTAAACTTAATGAAAAATTTCAAATCATCACTGTAAATCATAACCATTTCTCACATAAATATTAGCAAAATGCAGTAATCACATTTTTCTAAATTCCAAGAAAAGAAGTTTTACAGTTTGGCATTCAACTTAGTCAATTATTAAAACCCAATAAAAAATTACAGGCTTAAAGCAAAACTTATTTAAAAGAAAATATTTACTTCCATAGGTACTATTAGAAAATGTTCCTAACAATGATAACTATGCAATATTAAAAATTTAGCTTTAATAAATCAAGTAAAAACTGGTATAGTAAAAGTTAGATTTAAATTAAAATTTTTGCAACGATAATTCTATCCTACCTGTATCTTCAATAAATTCCACACATTTTTCAACAAATAATGGTATGGGCTTCTCAGCTGTAACCAGATCCTGGAGGGGCATTCCAAAGTAATTACTGTCCCAATTTCTACGTGTTGGTGGATTGAAGTTCTTAGTTTTCTTTTTCTGCTATAAGAAAACATACTCAAGTTAAAACTATTAATATTTCCTATAGAATAACATTATTAAGATACTTGTATAAAAAATTACACAGTAAAAATGGCAGACAGAAGATGCTCCCTTAAAAAAATGCATAGGTATTAAAGTGAGAAAAGATTAATTTTCTTTGTTAAGTACAAAAGGAAAAAAAAAGGGGGGTGAACTGTTCAATTCAGATGCCAGGAATATGAAATCTCAGGCAAGTCCCTGGCAATAAAGAAAAGGAGAAAGAGGGAGGTGGGGGGAGAGAAAAAGAAACGCTCAAGTTTGTTAACTTATTTTAATCTTTGGTTTAAGTGTAAATCAAGCTTTTTTTGCCTAACTTTTAAGAATATTATAGATGCCCCATAATTTCCCATTTTCTTCCTTGTTTCTGGATATTAGGGTTATCACTGGAACTCAGAATTTGCATGATTTCACTATTACAGGTAACCATTACTTCCCATTGATATGAGAGAGCTAGGGAAGGATAGACAACTGCAGCACTCTGCCACCACTTATATGATAGAGCACATTAATAAATCCCTGGTTCCCATTGCAGGGGGGAAGTATCATGAGTGGTGGTGAAGCAGGGCTGCAGGTGTGTCTCTCTATTATTTCCACCTTCTCTCTCAATTTCTCTCAGCCTCTATTTAAAAAATACATACACATATATATTTCTAGAACTTAAAAAAAAGAAAATTATTCTAATTTAATCTGGAGTCAAAGAATGAACCCAGGGTTCTGTCACATATGAAACTAGCACAAAATTTACCCTATATAGTCTAGAAATATGACAGAGAAAAGTGAGGGGGGAAGATGCTTGCAAAAAGGGAGACTAAAGCACAACTCCATCATTCACAGAATTCTGTTTTCATTATTGTGCTGCCCATGTTGCTTGTCATATGGGTGCCAGGGATCAAACCTGCTTCATACATGGAAAGCATGTGCTTTACCAGCATCTATCTCCTGGCTTGGGAAATAATTTCTTAACAAGCAAGTGAATATCTTTAAAAAAAAAAAAGTTTTGTACTGAAATTCAACCAATGAATGGATCCTGTTAAGTTTTTCTGGAATAGGGTATGTAAACATCTGGACAGAAAGTTAAATTGTGCTACCCCCAGGTTGAAAATCTCTAAAATATAGAATGGATTGCCTCCCATCCAAAAATCAAAGAATTTTAGAATATTTTTATTGAGAGCTCTTGTTCCTTTTCAGTCTAATTTTAACTACAGACTTCTCATTTTCTTTCTAGTGCAAACTTCACAGACCTTTTTTCATAATTGTCATTCATTATCATCACTGAACTATTAATAGATTAAAAAGCAACAGCTCATCTGAAAAGTGTGTGTGGGGAGAAAATACAAAGCATTCAATACCCAAAAAGCAACAACTGTCATATTTATTCATTTATTTCCTTTTGTTGCCTTTGTTGTTTTATTGTTGCAGTTATTATTGTTGTCATTGCTGTTGAATAGGACAGAGAGAAATGGAGAGAGGGGGGGAAGACAGAGATGGGGAAAGAAAGACAGACACTGCAGACCTGTGAAGCGACTTTCCTGCAGGTGAGGAGCTGGGGGCTCGAACCGAGATCCTTACTCCGGTCCTTGTGCTTTGTGGCACCTGTGATTAACCCGCTGCCCTACCGCCCGACTCCCAAAAACTGTCATCTTAATGCCACGTTCATTGTGGAGGAATATCTCTTTTAAATGAATTCCTTCAAATATCTAGATTATCTGGAATAATTAAATATGTTCTTTCTTTTCCAATTTCAGAGTGGGGAATGCAGTATTATTGATAGGTCTACATTGATAATCAAAATAATACAAAGATCACAGTTTTACATTATGATTCAATTTTGGTGCATACATCCTATGACTGAACAAATCCTATAGCTTTGATCAATGTTCTGTCAGAAATAGCAGCACACAATTTTCCAGTGGGAAACTATTTGATTTATGGCTACTCTACTTTGATTCTTTGCTACATCTATATTTACATCAATTTCTGTCTAGTAGCAAAAGTCCATTTTTTAAAAAGTCCATGTTTTTAATTACTTAACCATATCTTAATGTCTGCAAAAGTGTATATGTAGTGAAATAAACATTCCATTCAAAAACTATTAAACAATGTTATCAATTAAATGTACATCAAATATTAAAAACCATCATTAGTATAAGTAAACAAGAACTGGAAAAGGTAAACTCATTCCAGAAAAGTCTTTTTCATTTCAGTAATATCAGCAACAAACTCAAATAAAAACTATAACATTAAAAAATACCATTTCATGTATAACCCCCCAAAAGAACTAAAGCTGCCAAAAATACAAAACAAAAACTAAACAAGCAAAAAAACCCAAGTGATAGTCTTTCTAAAAACCAATTAAGGAAACAAGAAAATGTAGACTTCTCTATTATATCTGACACAGTAAAAAATGTTAATTATATAGAGATGTGGTGGTGGGAATTGTGTGGAGTTGTAGCCCTCCTATCCTACATTTGTTAATGTCTCCTTTTTTAAATAAATAAAAAAATGTTAATTAAAAAATTCGAGTCAGGTGGTAGCGCAGCAGGTTAAGCACACGTGGCACAAAGCGCTTCAAGGATCTTGGTCGAGGCCCTGGCTCCCCACCTGTAAGGGAGTCACTTCACAGGCGGTGAAGCAGGTCTACAGGTGTCTATCTCTCCGCCTCTCTGTCTTCTCCTCCTCTCTCCATTTGTCTGTCCTATCCAACAATGATGACATCAATAACAACAACAATAACCACAACAAGGGCAAAAGGGAAAATAAATATTAAAAAAATTTAAAAATTCAAGAAAAGGGGTCAGGTGGTAGTGCAGCAGGTTAAGTGGACATGGTGCTAAGCGCAAGGAATAATGTTAAGGATCCTGGTTCCAGCCGCCAGCTCCCCAAATGCAAGGGGTCACTTCACAAGTGGAAGCAGGTCTGCATCTGTCTCTCTCCCCGTTTCCCCTTCTCTCTCTAGTTCTCTCTGTCATGTCCAACAACAACAACAGCAATGACAACAGTGATGACAAGGGCATCAAAATGGGAAAAACATTCAAAATATAAAGGAATTTACCACCAGCAACCCCCCACATTGCAAGAATTACTGAAAGGAGTCCCACAAGAAAAGAAACAAAGGAATACACAATTTAAGCAAGGGTGAACAGTAGTAGGATAGAGCTAAGAACACAACAGAAACAGGGAAGAATAATAAAACAAGGAAAAGGAGGGAACTAATGAAAAGAGTGGTATTAGCAAATGTTAATCAAGACCAACTTAAATAACTTTTTACAATAGAATGTGTTAGCTATTACACTTATGGTGACCACAATACAAAAATAAGGAAGAGAGATCTACAGTAAATAAGAGAGTAATTAGTGAGGAACTTATCATAGAAACCCACCCACAAAATGATAGAGGCAAATGAGAAAATAATCAAAAATATTAAAAAACCCAAACCCTCAAAACAAAAATCTGAATGGATATAAGTAAATCACATATATCAATAATCATTCTAAATGTAAATGGCCTAAATTCACCTATAAAACAATTAAAGATTAAAGATCCATCTATTACATGTCTTCAAGAAACACACATACAAAAAAAAGACAAATGTAAGGTTAAAGTAAGTGCTCAGAGCAAGATGTTCCAAGCTAATAATGCAGTAATAAGGGCAGGACTGAATCTGAGGGGGTGGGGCAGTAGCACAGCGAGTTAAGCACACTTGGCGCAAAGTGCAAGGACCAGCATTAAGGATCCCGGTCTGAGCCCCTGGCTCCCCACCTGCAGGGGACTCGCTTCACTGATGGTGAAGCAAGTCTGCAGGTGTCTATCTTTCGCTCCCCCTCTGTCTTCCCTCCTCTCTCCATTTCTCTCTGTCCTATCCAACAACAACATCAATGACAACAATAATAACCACAACAAGGCTACAACAACAAGGGCAACAAAAGGGAGAAGAAAAAAAAAAGAAAGAAGGGCAGGAATAGGTATTCTGTTCCAGAGAAAATAGACTTTCAGGTAAATAAAGTAAGAGACAGAGAAGAATACTACATAATGGTCAAAGGATCAATCCAACAAGGATAATCAATCCAACTAAGGATAATACAACATTATAAATATATACATCCCGAACTCAGGTGGAAACAAATACATAAAACAAATGCAATGAACTTAAGGAGATACTGACAGCAACAAAATAGTAGATCTTAACACAAAACAAGAGAGAAAAGGGAAGAAAAAAAAGGAAAACTATAGACTTATATTCCTTATGAGGAATGATGCAAAAATCCTCAACAAAATCTTAGCTAATGGGATCCACCTTTTTTTTTTTTTTTTTTTTTTTTTGCCACCAGGGTTATCTGTGGAGTTCAATGCCTGAACTATGAAGTCACTGTTCCTGGAAACCATTTATCCCCCCCCCCTTTCTTAAAATTTTATTTTTATTGGATAGGACAGAAGAAACAGAGAGGGGAGAAGACTGAAAAGGAGAAAGACAGATGCCTATAGGCTCTAGCACCCATTTATAATAAAAGCCCTCAAGAAATTGGGAGTGGGAAGAAAATTCCTCAATACAATAAAGGCTATATATGACAACCCCATGGCTAACATCATACTCAACAGGGGAAAACTAAATGCTTTCCCCTTAAAAATCAGTAATTATGCCAGGATGTCTAGTACTCTCACCACCTCTATTCAAAATAGCCCTAGAAATCCTTGCCATTGCAATTAGGCAAGAAACAGATATCAAAATAATTCAAATAGGAAAGGATGAAGTTAAATTATCATTATTTACAAGTGATATACTGTTATACCTAGAGGACCCCAAAAACTACCAAAAAAAACCTATTTGAAATCATCAATAAATTCAGTAAAGCAGAAGGCTACAAAAATCAATACTCATATAAATCTGTAGCATTTCTTTATACAAAAGATGGGCCTGCCAGAGGAAAAGGATTTTTTTTTTTAAGGAAGCAGGTCCACTTACAATTGAACCCAAAAAGATAAAATACCTAGAAATAAACCTAACAAAAGAGGTGAAGGACTTTTTTGAGCATGGGGTATCAAATTCAGTCCTCAGCAGTGCATGTACCTGAGTGCTATCTGGCTCTCTCCTCGTCTTTCTGATTAGTAAATAAAGTATTTATTTAAAAGTGAGACCAGATGCTGACATTCATATGCCTGTGACAGGTATCTACAAAACAGTTTTATCTTAGCTCCTTTTCCATCACTATGCACTAAGACCTCAAGGACCTCTTCAGTCCCTCCAAAATGTACTGTAAATCATCAGCCCTCCCCCAATAAAACTATAAAAATGATGTACAAGAGAATTACACTATGTCAATGACAGGAACAAATTGTTTTAAAGGACATTAAGTCAATCAGAAATATTAACTATTGGATATCTACTGAAAAATTTAATCTGTAATATTTCCTCAATGCAAAAAAAAAAAAAAAAAAAGATTAAACAAGGAGCTACCTTTTTAGATCACTTCACTGAGGTAATGTTATAGAAGTACAGTTTCCCAACTGCTCAAGATAGGTATGAGCACACCTTACCTACCACCAAAGGAACACCCATTGTAACTCATTTTGATCTACATCTGGATACATTTTGTTTTTTCCTTTCTATAACAACTTATGAACCCCTGTTAAGTCAATCAGTTCCTTCTTCCCTAGGAACCAAATTAATCTTCAAATTTATCTTATCTATTCCTTCAGTTACTCCCCTCCTTGACTTTTCCCTCCATAGCACCAATTTGTCCATTTTTATGAACACTCTATTATGTCCCAGCTTCATAAACAAACACAAAATTCCTCCTTTGATCTCATGTTGACTTCTAGCTATTGCCAATTCCTGACTAATTTCACAACTAAAACTGAATGTCACTGACATCTGCCACCTCTGCTTTCACAGAACCCATTCACCATTCAAAGCTACTTTGACTTGGCTTTCTCTTTCATTCCACTAACCTGCTTGGCAAGAGCAAGTACTTCCTATCAAATAATAAATTTTTCTCTACATCCCTCTTCAGTTCCCAACAGTACTTCAGTTCCCAATGACTACATCATTCTTTGTAACACCTGCTTTTTGGCACCCATATCACTATAGTCTTTACTACCTGCCCCCACCTCTTCTGACCAAGGACTCCTTTTTTGTTTCATTTGTCAGCAATCTCTAACAAATCTACCCTAACTCAGCTCCAATCTCTCCCTTTTCTAGCTGTACTCTACCCTATGGGAATTTATGTACATCTGATGGCATAGTTTTAAATACTTTTTACTTTACATGTTAACTCTTCCTGTGAGGATGAGTTACACATCTAAATTTTGTACTTCCAATTTAATGTTAACATAAATATATAAAAACAGATGATCTGATGTTCTGTTGTAAACCCTTTCACCTTTAGTTTTGACTATATTAGCAAATCTACATATTAAATAATATTTACTTAATTTTCCCTTAGTTTCCACAGTGAATTAATTCTAAACCCTGTTGGTAACTTTCAAAATGCTATCTAGAATCTGTGCACAAAGCAGATGCTCAGTAAACACTGAAAGGGCCTATTTATTTCTACTTGGAAATATACTGAATAAATTTCTACATGAATAGATTCTATTAGTAAAAATAATTGGTGTATTTACTAGTTTGATTTTATTAAGAAAAACAACTCTGATATATTTACTAGTTTATATTGATGGCAGACTGGCTGTCTGAGACCAACTGAGGCTCCCCAAACAATCCTTATTGTTCTGCCAGGGCAGGATTCTGACTTAGAGGTGAGTTCAATAATAATTCCTGACATCAGCTTTTAAAAAAAATATTTAGGGTATTTTTATTTTTGAGGAGCATGGGGATCTCACTCATGAGCATGTTTGCCATTCTGTACTACTCTGGCACATATACTGGGGTCCAAATTCAGGACCTCATACTTCTATGTTTAACATGGTAGTCATAATGCCACCTCCAGCACTGCTAGAGCAATTTGTTCATTCAGACAGAAATGTTAGCATGCCATGTCACAAACCCTACTTAGAGAGTCATTTAAGCCCCTGCTAACTTAAATTAATGCAATATTGGTTTACATGACTATGTTTGAGGTGAACTATCTCATCTCTCTACTCTGTGTTGCCACACCATACCCACTACCAAAGTGTTAACTCTTCACCCACATTCACAGTTCTCTCTCTTCTATCTCAACCCACCCTACACACCCATAAACCAAACATTGATCACCCTCAGAAGTACTTTCTGGGTTTTATTCTTTTATACCATTCTCACAGGTATGAGGTAGTTTCATTGCCATGCTGATATGCATTTCTGGTGAGCAATAATGAGCTCATTTTTCATAGACAACTAATGAATTATTGCCAGCAATGTATCACTGGCCATTGGTATATTTTCTTTGGTAAAAATGTCTATTCACGGGGGCTTGGTGGTAACGCAGTGGGTTAAGTGTACATGGCACAAAGTTCAAGGACAGGCATAAGGATCCTAGTTCAAGTCCCCGGCTCCTCACCTGCAGTGGGGTTGCTTCACAGGGAGCTTCAGTATTTCTTACTATGGTATATACAGTGTATTTATTTCAAATGTAAATGTTTATTAAAATCATCAAAATAATCCAAGCAAGAAGTATAGCTATATACCGATTAATAATTTCTCAATCAATGGTAGATATATATGTGTAGTCCAAAAAGACTAGATCATACAGTTTTGTGTAATCACAATCTAATCTTTGCACAACAATGAAATCAGTTATGGACACATTTCTAAGAATGCACCCCCTCTCCATTAACATTTCTACCTAGTTAAGCAAGTGATGACTCTAATAAGGAAAATAGTGACAATGACAGAGTAACTTATTTTATATCACAATAAAGGTCAGTCAAGTAGATTAAACAGTATGAAAATAGATAAGACCTATAATAGCTTCTTGAAAAAAAATTCTTACTCAAGTGAAGTTTGGTGAAGTCACAGAAGAATCTAAAAAAATCAGAGCTAGAAACCAAAACTATACCTAATTAGAAATATATCTGTAGGGAGTCCGGCGGTCGTACAGTGGGTTAAGCGCACGTGGCGCAAAGCGCAAGGACTGGCATAAGGATCCCGGTTCGAGCCCCCGGCACCCCACCTGCAGGGGAGTCACTTCACAAGTGGTGGGTGAAGCAGGTCTGCAGATGTCTTTCATTCTCCCCTTCTCTGTCTTGCCCTCCTCTCTCCATTTCTCTCTGTCCTAACAACAACATCACTAACAACAACAATAAAAAAAACAAGGGCAACAAAAGGGAATTTTTTTAAAAAAAAAGAAATAAATTTGTCTAGAAATAAATGGAACAATTTGTGGCATGCCAAATTTTAGAGTTAAAAAAAAAACGATATTCCCCATAAACCTATGTATAAGTCTTAAAATTCTAACAATTATTTACTGATGTAAAATTATAAACATGATTTTTTGTTTTAAGAGTTGATTGAAGGGGATAGAGAGACAACTCACTAGGAAAGTCATTGGCAACACAGGGGACTCTAAACAACAAATAAATAAATTCCAACAAGTTAAATGCCTCCCTGACATATTAACTTAATATAATCTAAAATTATAATTTCATTTTGTGATATGTTAGCTAAGCTAAACAACCACTAAGCTATGAATGCTATGGGGAAAAGGTTTAGAAAGTAAGTCACAGTAAATTTAGATTTACTTTTAAATTAATGAAACAAGCACAACATTGACAATCATTTAAAACCTCATTAGAACACATTAATCAGAAATGGAATACAAAAATGGATAACCTAATTACATAATAAGTCATGGTTCAGATGAAAGTACAAAGCAAACTAAAAACAAAGGAACATATAACCATGTTTATCACACCATAAACCAATGTAGCCAGCACCAGAAATTCTACTAAAAAACTAATTTTATTTTTATGTAAAAATGATAAGCATCAAAGAATCAGAGGTGAAACAATTTAGTCAATTGATAAGAAAACTAAAAATTGTTACTCAAGAATACCTCAGTGATTTGCTTTACAGATGGGGTGAGAAATATGTTTTGTTAACCTAATAGAAATAAGAAAATGATCCAGCAATAGTTGAAGGAATCAACTATCACCAAGCCTGCCCTGAAAGAAGTTCTGAAAGGTCTCCTAAACAATCAGACCACCACAAATAGGCCATATATCAAAACACTCTAAAACTCTACAAAAATGGCGTTAAAATATCTTCAATCTTTGATATCAATAAATGTCAATGGCCTGAATTCACCTATTAAAAGACACAGAGTAGGAAGATGGATCAGAAAACACAACCCAACAATATGTTGTCTACAGGAAACACACCTAACTCAACAAGACAAACACAGACTTAAAGTGAAAGGATGGAAAACTATCATACAAGCCAATGGCCCTCAAAAAAGGGCAGGAACAGCTATTCTCATATCTGACAAGATAGACTTTAAAATAGATAAGATTAAAAAAGATAGGAATGGACACTACTTAATGCTCAGAGGATCAGTCAATCAAGAGGACTTAACAATTATTAACATCTATACACCCAATGAGAAGCCATCTAAATACATCAAACTTCTACTGAAAGAGCTACAGCAATATATTAACAGCAACACAATCATAGTAGGGGACTTCAACACCCCACTCTCTCAACTTGACAGATTATCCAGGCAGAAAATCAATAAAGACATGAGGGAGCTAAATGAACAGATAGATAAACTACAACTATTGGACATTTTCAGAGTCATTCATCCCAAGAAACTGCAATACACATGTTACTCAAATCCACATGGGTCATTCTCAAGGATAGACCATATGTTAGGCCACAAAGACAGCATCAGCCAATTCAAGAGCATTGAAATCATCCCAAGCATCTTCTCAGACCACAGTGGAATTAAACTAACACTTAACAATCAACAAAAGATTAGTAACAGTCCCAAAATGTGGAAGCTCAACAGTACACGTCTTAACAACTTCTGGGTCAAAGAGGAAATCAAGGAAGAAATCAAAATGTTTCGAGAATTCAATGAAAATGAAGACACAAGCTATAAAAGTATTTGGGACACAGCTAAGGCAATCCTAAGAAGGAAGTTCATAGCTATACAAGCACACATTAGGAAACAAGAAAAGGCACAAATAAATAGTCTGATTGCACAGCTTAAAGACCTAGAAGAAGAACAACAAAGGAACCAAGGACAGAAATCACTAAAGTTAGGGCAGAAATAAATAACATAGAGAATAGGAAAACCATACAAAAGATCAACGAAAGTAAATGTTGGTTCTTCGAAAGAGTAAACAAAATCAACAAACCTTTATCCAGACTCACAAAACAAAAAAGGGAGAAGACCCAAATAAATTGGATACTAAATGAAAGAGGAGATATCACAACAGACACCGCAGAAATTCAACATATCATGCGAGGCTTCTATGAACAACTATATGCCACCAAGCTAGAGAACCTGGAAGAAATGGACGATTTCCTAGATACCTACCAACTTCCAAAACTAAGTAAAAAGGAAGTACATAACATGAACAGGCCCATCACAGCTAATGAACTTGAAACAGTTATCAAAAATCTCCCCCCAAAAAAAAGTTCTGGACCAGATGGTTTTACAAATGAATTCTACAAAACCTTCAAAGAAGAACTAATACCTCTACTTTTAAGTCTTCCAGAAGATTGAAGACACTGGAATACTCCCTGCCAGCTTCTATGAAGCCAACATCACCCTGATACCAAAAGCAGACAGGGACACAACCAAAAAAGAAAACTACAGACCAATATCTCTGATGAACATAGATGCGAAAATATTGAACAAAATTCTAGCCAACTGGATACAGCAGTATATCAAAAAGACTGTTCATCATGACTAAGTGGGGTTTATCCCAGGCATGCAAGGTTGGTTTAATATATATAAATCAATCAATGTGATCCACATCAACAAAAGCAAGGCCAAAAACCACATGATCATATCAATAGATGCAGAGAAAGTCTTTGACAAAATACAACATCCCTTTACAATCAAAACACTACAAAAAAGTGGAAATAGATGGAAAATTCCTGAAGATAGTGGAGTCTATATATAGCAAACCTACAGCCAACATCATACTCAATGGTGAAAAACTGGAAGCATTTCCACTCAGATCAGGTACTAGACAGGTCTGCCTACTATCACCATTACTATTCAACATAGTGTTGGAAGCTCTTGCCATAGCAATCAGGCAGGAGCAAGGAATTCAAGGGATACAGATTGGAAGAGAAGTCAAACTCTCCTTATTTGCAGATGACATGATAGTATACATGGAAAAACCTAAAGAATCCAGCAAGAAGCTTTTGGAAATCATCAGGCAATACAGTAAGGCTGTATTGTCAGGCTATAAAATTCCCATTCAAAAGTCAGTGGCATTCCTCTATGCAAACACTAAGTTAGAAGAAATTGAAATCCAGAAATCAATTCCTTTTACTATAGCAACAAAAACAATAAAATATCTAGGAGTAAATCTAACCAAGGAAGTGAAAGACTTGTATACTGAAAATTATGAGTCACTACTCAAAGAAATTGAAAAAGACACAAAGAAGTGGAAAGATATTCCATGTTCATGGGTTGGAAGAATTAACATCATCAAAATGAATATATTACCCAGAGCCATCTACAAATTTAATGCTATCCCCCATCAAGATCCCAAGCACATTTTTTAGGAGACTAGAACAAATGCTACAAATGTTTATCTGGAACCAGAAAAGACCTAGAATTGCCAAAACAATCTTGAGAAAAAAGAACAGAACTGGAGGCATCAGACTCCCAGATCTCAAACTGTATTATTGGGCCATTGTCATCAAAACTGCTTGGTACTGGAACATGAATAGACACACTGACCAGTGGAATAGAATTGAGAGCCCAGAAATGAGGCCCCACACCTATGGACATCTAATCTTTGACAAAGGGGCTCAGACTATTACATGGGGAAAGCAGAGTCTCTTCAACAAATGGTGTTGGAAACAATGGGTTGAAACATGCAGAAGAATGAAACTGAACCACTGTATTTCACCAAATACAAAAGTAAATTCCAAGTGAATGAAGGACTTGGATGTTAGACCACAAACTATCAAATACTTAGAGGAAAATATTGGCAGAACTCTTTTCCACATAAATTTTAAAGACATCTTCAATGAAACGAATCCAATTACAAAGAAGACTAAGGCAAGTATAAACCTATGGGACTACATCAAATTAGAAAGCTTCTTCACAGCAAAAGAAACCACTACCCAAACCAAGAGACCCCTCACAGAATGGGAGATCTTTACATGCCATACATCAGACCAGAGTTTAATAACCAACATATATAAAGAGCTTGCCAGACTCAACAACAAGACAACAAATAACCCCATCCAAAAATGGGGGGATGACTTGGACATAATATGCACCACAGAAGAGATCCAAAAGGCCGAGAAACACATGAAAAAATGCTCCAAGTCTCTGATTGTGAGAGAAATGCAAATAAAGACAACAATGAGATATCACTTCACTCCTATGAGAATGTCATACATCAGAAAAGGTAACAGCAGCAAATGCTGGAGGTGTGGGGTCAAAGGAACCCTCCTACACTGCTGGTGGGAATGTCAATTGGTCCAGCCTCTGTGGAGAACAGTCTGGAGAACTCTCAGAAGGCTAGAAATGGACCTACCCTATGACCCTGCAATACCTCTCCTGGGGATGTATCCTAAGGAGCACATCCATCCAAAAATTTCTGTGTACACATATGTTCTTGGCAGCACAATTTGTAATAGCCAAAACCTCGAAGTAACCCAGGTGTCCAACAATGGATGAGTGGCTGAGCAAGTTGTGGTATGTATACACAATGGAATACTACTCAGCTGTAAAAAATGGTGACTTCATCGTTTTCAGCCGATCTTGGATGGACCTTGAAAAAATCATGTTGAGTGAAATAAGTCAGAAACAGAAGGATGAATATGGGATGATCTCACTCTCAGGCAGAAGTTGAAAAACAAGATCAGAAAAGAAAACACAAGTAGAACCTGAAATGGAATTGGCGTATTACACCAAAGTAAAAGACTTGGGTTGGAAATACAGGTCCATGAAGGATGGTAAATGACACAGTGGGGGTTGTATTGTTATATGGGAAACTGGGGAATGTTATGCATGTACAAACTATTGTATTTACTGTTAAATGTAAAACATTAATTCCCCAATAAAGAAATAAATAAAATAAAATAAAGTAAGGGGCCAGGAGGTGGCACACCTGGTTGAGTGCACAAGGTACAGTGTACAAGGACCCAGGTTCAAGCCCCCAGTCCCAACCTGCAGGAGGGAAAGCTTCACACGTTGTGAAGTAGTGCTGCAGGTGTCTGTCTCCTCTATTTCCCCCTTCTCAATTTCTGGCTGTCTGCCAAATAAATAAAGATTAAAACAAATTTAAAAAACAGAAATATAAAATATTGGGGGGTAGTCAGGTGGTAGCGCAGTGGGTTATGTGCACATGGTGCATATCGCAAGGACCAGCTTAAAGATCCCAGTTAGAGCCCCCTACTGCCCACCTGCAAGGGAATCGCTTGATAGGCAGTGAAGCAGTTCTGCAGTTATCTGTCTTTCTCTTCCCCTCTCTGTCTTCCCCACCTCTTTCCATTTCTCTCTGTCCTATCCAACAACAACAATATCAATAACAATGACAATAATAACTACAACAATAAAACATGGGCAACAAAAGAGGATAAATATTAAAAAATAGATATGGAGGGCAAGAGTACAGGTTCTGGAAAAAGATGACAGAGGACCTAGTGGGGGTTGTATTGTTATGTGGAAAACTGAGAAATGTTATGCATTGTATTTACTGTAGAATGTAAAACATTAATCCCCCAATAAAGGGGAAAAATAAACAAAACAACAACAAAAAGAAATATAAAAGACATTTAATTTTCACTAAGCCAAACTCCTATAGTGCAGAGTCCAAAATAAGTCATCCCTGCTTGCTTAGTTTCAGTGTTCAGACATAGTAGGCATTCAATAATATGCTTGTTTAAAATGACAGTTTTCTTGAGGCAAACAATCGTTAATTATTAAACATAGTCATTGTATTATCACTACAAAAACAAAGCCTCAGACACACTCTCTTCAATTGATTACAGTTCAATATGCAATCGTAGGCCATAGAAATCAACTTATAGTTTATAACAAGGTATAAATCTGGTTGGTTTAAGTCACTGAATCATGGTTTTCTTCCCTTAGAAACTGCCTCACTTGAGGGGAAAGAAATCTTCACCCAGAGCTCTTGGGAGAAAGGCTCAGGCTCAGGCATTTATAAGTTTACTTCTCTATTCAGTTTACTATTAATAACGGAATAAAAGGTCTACAAAAACAAATAAACAAAAAACGGATTGAGGGGTACAGGGGAGGGGATTTATTACTCTTAAATACACCTCCTTTCCAAAAGTGACTCTCACTCTTCATGAACAAACCATCTATCAGGTAATAATGCATACCGTATAATAACTAACAAGAAAACCAACCAAGATACTGATCTCCCTCAAATAAGTAAAAAGAGGAAAAAAATAAAATTAAAAAACAGATTTTAAATCACTTCAAAACTCTGTTAAATCACCTTATTATTTCTACAAAGTAAAATCCTTCTGACTTGTATGTACTATATTCTAATAAGCTTTTTAGCATCCAGTTTTTATCTAACTTTAATTATAATTCCTTTAAAAACCTAATTCCTTTCTGATGCAAAACACCTGACAGTCAATAAAATGACTGTCAAGAGGTTAGCTGATAAACACTGAAAAGGAAAAGCAGCCTTACCGTGTAATTCATACATTTGGACACAGACAAGCTACAGTTCAATATAGACATGATTCTGGTCAACGCTGTTTGAATAACCATTATCCTAAAAAGGCATTTTACTTAATAAAGACAGATTTTAGAATTCAACAGTAAAACCATTCTAAACTTAAAGATTCATTACATTCTAAATGATCAATCATATTAATGGTACAGTGTCAATTTCCTCTTTAGTAATATCAACTCAGTATATATACGTAACTACTAATTGTCCAGTTTTTTTAAGAAAATATTTTTATTTCGGTATACTTCCAAGACACTACAAATAGGTTCTGAGCACTATTAGAATTGTCAAAGCAACAAGAAATCATCTAAGATAGTATGATAGTGGTTTTAGGTAAGAAAGAAGAACTAGAGAATATGTAGTGGAAGAAAGTGTTTGAAAATAAAATAGAAGTTGCTGGTTGAGAATAAAGATTCAGGAGGGGAAACAAGGTAGAAGAATAATTTTCAAAAGCTAGAAATAAAAATAATTAAATTACCAGTTTAATGTACTGTATTAATCTATCAGTTATTTTACTATTTACTATCTGAATCAAGTTAGCACTCAATAAAAAAGAAAATCTAGTTTAAACACAAATTAACTAATTTCACTGAACAGATGTTAAAAAAAAAACAAAACCTGACATGCCCATAAGTCAAATTTTTTCATTCTCTTAGGTAATTTTTCAAACATTAGTAGGTGGTGAGATCAATTCAGGCAGTCAACGAAGTACTTTTTCAACATAACAGACCAGAAATATCAAAATGACACAATGAAGTAAATTTTCTGATTTCTCAGGTGTCAAACAATCTGAGAAAATATATCTAAGATTATAGATCCTAGGTTGGATCAAAATATGGAGATAAAGGGGCAGGCAGTTGAGCACAGATGTAAAACTGCCCAAGCACACGGGTTTGAGCCCCCAGTACCCAGCTGCAGGGGGAAATCTTTGTGTGTGCTGAGGCTGAGTTGCAAGTGTCTCTCTCTCTCTCCCTATCACCCCCTTTTCTCTTGCTCTCTGGTTGTCTCTATCTAATAAAGACAATACAAATTATTTTTTCCAAAAAAAAAAAAAAAAGGAAGTAAATAGAATGAGTTTTAGAGGGAAAAAATTGTATAGACTGGAGGGCCAGGTGATGGCACATCTGGTTGAGCGCACGTTACAATCCACAAAGATCCAGATTCAAACCCCCAGTCCCCACTTGCAAGGGGAAAGATTTTCAAGTGGTGAAGCGGGGCTGCAGGTGTCTCTCTGTCTCCCCTTTCCCTCTTGATTATTGGTTGTCTCTATTCAATAAATAAAGATAATTTTAAAAAGTGTGTGGACTCAGGTTCAGAAATCAAAAGATATGGGGCTGAGCAGTGGCACACTCAGCATTGGCAAGGATCGAGGTTCAAGCCCCTGATCTCCATATGCAGAGAGGATGCTTCACAAGTGGTGAAGTAGGTGTGCAGTATCTATCTCTCTCCCTTTCTATCTCCCCCCCTTGGTTTCTCTGTCCTGTCAAATGAAGGGGAAACAAAAACAAAACAACAAACAAACAAAAACCAGGGGGAAAAAAAGCTGCCATGAGCAGTGGATTCATAGTGCTGGCACTGAGCCCCAGTGACAACCCTGGAGACAAAAAAAAATTAATAATAATAATCAAGAGTAACTCAGCAAGTAAGGCAATGAACTGTTCTAAAATATAGCCAAAGTATACTGAGGGATTTGGGTTCTTGTGCTCACTACAATAGCATTATTGAACACTTGAAACTCATAGTTTACATTTCCATCAGATAACGGAGAATAATGGATATATTCCTATTCTCTACCTACACAGTTAAGAATCTTCTCAGTTACTAACCGGATATTAAGAATCATCTCAGGTCCTCTTCTCTCCTGTATCAACTAGGAATACCAAAGGAGACCACCCGGGACCGAAACAAGACAGGACTAGAATGACCACAGGAACCCAGTAAATCACCGGTGAGTACAAACACGTGTGGCTGGTGACAGAGAGGAGCGTAGGGAGAGATTAAGTGACTGCTAACAGTTCAGCAGTTTACCAGTTGAGACACCACCTCCAGTCTGCTCCACCAACAAGGAGACAGCTGAACGGAGGAGAGGACTCCCCAGAGACTCACCAAGTGCAACTCTGAGTCTCCATTGCTACTGCCCTCAGAATCTGGAGCAGCGACAGGGAGGGACACCAGGGGACAGAGATCTAACCAGGAAACTCAGGAGAAGACCTATACCTCCATGGCATAGCTGAGGGGCTGTAAAAGTCTCTTTGCATAACCACTGGATTATCTCTGCCACATCTCTTGGTCAGAGTCAGTGATTAAGCTAAGAAGACCACTTGTAGATTAAAAGTCCTCAGGCTCCCATAGCCTACAGGGAAGAAAAAAAAAAAGAGGCTTTTAAACCACTGAGCTTCAACTCAGGGATTAAAATACTATTGAAACAACTGTTAACTTCCACCACTGTGAACCCTTTAATTAAATTACTTAGACACAAGTCAATCCAGGCAATAGTGATCAGTAATTTGAAAAGTACTGAGAGGGAACTCATAACATAATATATAAAATGATTAAAACAACTAGAAGAAATATTGGAGAATCGAACCAGGACAAGAGTACAGCTAAAAGTCCCCCAGAGGGTGAAGCACAAAATAACGAGTTCAACATCCAAACACAAGCTAAGGAAATAATCACCGGAGTGAGTAAAGAATTTGAAAAAATTGTAATCAGAAATACAGGAACAACAAATGAGAATATGGAAGAAAATACTAATTATCTCATGGTTATTAGAGCTGAAAGCTGAAATCGCTGAGCTAAGAACATAACTAGCTGAACAAGCTAAAACAGTATCAGAACAGGGAAACAAAATAGATGAACTCCAGAAAACAGTAGAGGGCAGAGAGAAAAGAATCAATGAAGCAAAAGACAGAATTAGCAAGATCAAGAACAAATTAGACACAACTAAAAAAGAATTCAAAAAGAGATTAATAGATGCTGAAAACAACAATAGAGTCCTATGGGATGACTTCAAAAGAAACAATATACACATTATTGGCATACCAGGGGAAGAAAGAGAAGGAGAGAAAGAAAGCATTCTCCAGGCCATAATAGCTGAAAACTTCTCTAGTCTAGACAACATCAAAGACAAAAAGATTCAACAAGTCCAGAGGGTCCCAAACAGAATTAACCCAGACCTAAAGACACCAAGACATATCATACTTAGAATGGAAAGCAATAAGGATAAAGAAAGCATCCTGAAGGCTGCAAGAGAAAAACAAAAAGTCACCTACAAAGGAAAACCCATAAGATTAGCAGCAGACTTCTCCATACAAACTACAGGCCAGAAGAGAATGGCAAGATATCTATCGAGTGCTCAATGAGAAAGGCTTTCAGCCAAGAATACTATATCCTGCTAGACTATCATTCAGACTAGATGGAGGCATCAAAACCTTCTCAGACAAGCAACAGTTGAAGGAATCAACTATCACCAAGCCTGCCCTGAAAGAAGTTCTGGAAAATCTTCTATAAATAGACCACCATAAATAGGACATATATCAGAACACTCTAAAACTCTACAAGAATGGTGTTAAAATATCTTCAATCCTTTGATATCAATAACTGTCAATGGCCTGAATTAACTTATTAAAAGACACAGAGTAGGAAGATAGATCAGAAAACACAACCCAACAATATGCTGTCTACAGGAAACACACCTAACTCAACAAGACAAACACAGACTTAAAGTGAAAGGATGGAAAACTATCATACAAGCCAATGGCCCTCAAAAAAGGGCAGGAACAGCTATTCTCATATCTGACAAGATAGACTTTAAAATAGATAAGATTAAAAAAGATAGGAATGGACACTACTTAATGCTCAGAGGATCAGTCAATCAAGAGGACTTAACAATTATTAACATCTATACACCCAATGAGAAGCCATCTAAATACACCAAACTTCTACTGAAAGAGCTACAGCAATATATTAACAGCAACACAATCATAGTAGGGGACTTCAACACCCCACTCTCTCAACTTGACAGATTATCCAGGCAGAAAATCAATAAAGACATGAGGGAGCTAAATGAACAGATAGATAAACTACAACTATTGGACATTTTCAGAGTCATTCATCCCAAGAAACTGCAATACACATGTTACTCAAATCCACATGGGTCATTCTCAAGGATAGACCATATGTTAGGCCACAAAGACAGCATCAGCCAATTCAAGAGCATTGAAATCATCCCAAGCATCTTCTCAGACCACAGTGGAATTAAACTAATACTTAACAATCAACAAAAGATTAGTAAGTCCCAAAATGTGGAAGCTCAACAGTACACTTCTTAACAACTTCTGGGTCAAAGAGGAAATCAAGGAAGAAATCAAAATGTTTCGAGAATTCAATGAAAATGAAGACACAAGCTATAAAAATATTTGGGACACAGCTAAGGCAATCCTAAGAAGGAAGTTCATAGCTATACAAGCACACATTAGGAAACAAGAAAAAGCACAAATAAACAGCCTGATTGCACAGCTTAAAGACCTAGAAGAAGAACAACAAAGGAACCCTAAAGCAACCAGAAGGACAGAAATCACTAAAGTTAGGGTAGAAATAAAAAAGATCAACGAAAGTAAATGTTGGTTCTTTGAAAGAGTAAACAAAATCAACAAACCTTTATCCAGACTCACAAAACAAAAAAGGGAGAAGACCCAAATAAATTGGATACTAAATGAAAGAGGAGATATCAGAACAGACACTGCAGAAATTCAACATATCATGCGAGGCTCAAAGAAATTGAAAAAGACACAAAGAAGTGGAAAGATATTCCATGTTCTTGGGTTGGAAGAATTAACATCATCAAAATGAATATATTACCCAGAGCCATCTACAAATTTAATGCTATCCCCATCAGGATCCCAAGCACAATTTTTAGGAGACTAGAACAAATGCTACAAATGTTTATCTGGAACCAGAAAAGACCTAGAATTGCCAAAACAATCTTGAGAAAAAAGAACAGAACTGGAGGCATCACACTCCCAGATCTCAAACTGTTATTATTGGGCCATTGTCATCAAAACTGCTTGGTACTGGAACATGAATAGACACACTGACCAGTGGAATAGAACTGAGAGCCCAGAAGTGAAGTCCCTATGGACATCTAATCTTTGACAAAGGGGCTCAGACTATTACATGGGGAAAGCAGAGTCTCTTCAACAAATGGTGTTGGAAACAATGGGTTGAAACATGCAGAAGAATGAAACTGAACCACTGTATTTCACCAAATACAAAAGTAAATTCCAACTGGATCAAGGACTTGGATGTTAGACCACAAACTATCAGATACTTAGAGGAAAATATTGGCAGAACTCTTTTCCATATAAATTTTAAAGACATCTTCAATGAAACGAATCCAATTACAAAGAAGACCAAGGCAAATATAAACCTATAGGACTACATCAAATTAAAAAGCTTCTGCACAGCAAAAGAAACCACTACCCAAACCAAGAGACCCCTCACAGAATGGGAGATCTTTACATGCCATACATCAGACAAGAGTTTAATAACCAACATATATAAAGAGCTTGCCAAACTCAACAACAAGACAATAACCCCATCCAAAAATGGGCGGAGGACATGGACAGAATATTCACCACAGAAGAGATCCAAAAGGCCAAGAAACACATGAAAAAATGCTCCAGGTCTCTGATTGTCAGAGAAATTCAAATAAAAACAACAATGAGATACCACTTCACTCCTGTGAGAATGTCATACATCAGAAAAGGGAACAGCAGCAAATGCTGGAGAGGTTGTGGGGTCAAAGGAACCCTCCTGTACTGCTGGTGGGAATGTCAATTTTCAATTGGTCCAACCTCTGTGGAGAACAGTCTGGAGAACTCTCAGAAGGCTAGAAATGGACCTACCCTATGACCCTGCAATTCCTCTCCTGGGGGTATATCCTAAGGAACCCAACACATCCATCCAAAAAGATCTGTGTACACATGTGTTCTTAGCAGCACAATTTGTGGTAGCCAAAACCTGGAAGCAACCCAGGTGTCTAACAACAAATGAGTGGCTGAGCAAGTTGTGGTCTATATACACAATGGAATACTACTCAGCTGTAAAAAATGGTGACTTCACCATTTTCAGCCGATATTGGATGGACCTTGAAAAATTCATGTTAAGTCAAATAAGTCAGAAACAGAAGGATGAATATGGGATGATCTCACTCTGGCAGAAGTTGAAAAACAAGATCAGAAAAGAAAACACAAGTAGAACCTAAAATGGAATTGGCATATTGCACCCAAGTAAAAGACTCTGGGGTGGGTGGGTGGGGAAAATACAGGTCCATGAAGGATGACAGAGGACCTAGTGGGGGTTGTATTGTTATATGGGAAACTGGGGGATGTTATGCATGTACAAACTATTGTACCCTGGAATTAAGACCTGGCACCACACAGTAGAATCATGGACAGTGCATGGCAGGGTGATCTATGAATGATGGAATGATATTGGAGTATCTCTTCTTCTCTCCTTTAAATAAAAATAAAATTAAAAGGCTCTATGGAAGCCACTCAGCAGTACTGTACTTAAACAGGGTAAGTTCACTCTCCAGTGCTTCATAAAAAATAATGGTAGACTATTTTAGATATTATCAGATTGATAGAACAAGAATAAATTCTGGCACAGAGACACTTAAGAGAAACTGGGCAAACTCAAAGAAAAGGAAAATTTATCATAATCACACAGCTTTCCAAGATTAAACTAGGAACTTGAACAGCTAATCATAAGAGCAGAAATCAAAACAGTAATTAAAAGTCACCCTAAGAATAAAAAACACAGGATCAAACAGCCTTATTAATGAATATTACCTATTTTTCAAAGATATAATGCCTATCCTTCTTTAACTGTCCCAAAATGGAGAATGGATGGGGAATGCAGAAAAGTGGGAGATAAATAACCGTAAACATATTTTAGAAGGCCTATGTAGCTAGCTCACAGGAACATGTAAAAAATGTTCAACATCACACAAAAGGACTTAAATCAAAACTATAATAAAGACCAGTGAGATAGCTCACTTTGGAGAGTGAGTGCTTTGCCATGTATGTGACACAGGCACAAGCCCAACCTCTACAGCACTAGAGGAAGCTTTGGTTCTATGGTGTCTCTCCCTTTATGTTTGCCTCTCTTTTTACGGGGTGTGTGGGTGGGGATGCATCCCTGAGTAGTAAAGTCCCAGTGACAACAAACACAATGTTATCATCTCACACCTGCTAAGAAGGGCCCATATCAAAAAGATTGGAAACATGTTAGCAACAGTACAAGGAAATAGGAAATTTTTCATATCATGGAATTAAGGACAATGTTAACAACTTCAGAATATAAACACAAATTTGGCATATCCTTCTTCAAGAGCTCATAGTTAATACTAAATTACTATAGTAACAAAGGAAAGAGATAGCACAATGGTTATACAAAAGATTTTCATGCCTGAGCCAACAGAGAGGTTCCAGGTTAAATTTCAGCACCACCATAAATCAGAGCTGAGCAGTGCTCTGGTAAAGTAAATACTTTATTAAAAAGAAAAAAAAGACTATAGCAATAAACACAGTTGAAATACTCATGTTATTTGAATATATTAATTCCACTACAATATATTTACCTTAAAGAAACAGTCCAAAAGAACAAACTTTAGTTTTGATCATTGCCAGGACTTTACTGCTACAGACCAACTATTTCAGATGGAAAGAGAGAAATTGAAAGATCACAGCACTGAAACTTTCCCAGCATCATGGGGAGCCAGAATTATCAATGTATCATTTATAAATTTCCTGACTTTGCTAACTATACTGCCACAGTCTGAAAGCATATTCTTGTTCTTCAGGAAATACAAAGTAAAAGTATTTAATTTAATGGCAATGAGTTTAGCATCTCCAACCTAATACCAAAAAAAAAAAAAAATCAACTTCAAAATAAATTTATACTCACATACACCTTCTAAGCAAGTGGTATAAAAAGGCAATGTTAAATCCAAGTAAAAAGCCTATATATAAGAGCTTGCTGTAGTATGCCTACAACAATCCTCTAAACTGAAATTATATAAGATTTAAAAAGCTATGTAAATGATAAGGTGAGTGTGGCCTTAGTAAAGAATTTACACTGTCTATAGAAGTTTTATTTCAAGACAGTTGATAAACCTAGTTAGAGAACAGGTAATGATAAAATAAGGATGAAATATTGCTACTCTAACTTAGGCAACAGAATGAAGTCTAGCAAAGTATAGTGGGCAATTACTATACATGAAAATAGATTAAACTTATTCAAAATATATTTCTAACAGGGCTTGATGAGCAGCAGTTCGCTGCAGTTATGTATGAACTTTATAATCTGGGGTCAGGAGGAGGTATTTCTGGTAGGGAGCACAAATATATATATAAAATCTGCCCTCACTAAATACTGGGAAAAGGCAAAAGCTAATTATACTTATAAAGTGACATAAGATAGTCTACAACGCTACTTCAAATCCATTACCTTGAAAAGAATATACATTTTAAAAGGCCAAAACAAAAACCCTTAAATACACTATGGATCATACATTAACCTTACCTTTTTATCTTCTTTTACTTTGTGGGTTTTTTTCTTCATTTTCTTATCATCTAGTTCCTGGTCTGAAGTTATTGCAGGATTATCAATACCACCTTTCCAAGTTTCAACAGGAGAAAGAAGTGGATCTTCTTCACTGCCACGATGTCTTCCTTTCCTCTTTGTTTTAGAAGTGGTAAAAGCCTCATCATCACTTGCATCTGAGTGTGTTCTTCTATAGTATGACTTGGCTTTACTGAATAGAGTTTTAGATTTGTATTTGTATTTTGAAGGTCTCCGCTCCCCATGACTTTTTGAGATTCTATCAGAAAATCCATTTTCTTCATCTCCTTGGGTATTATTTACAAATGAGTTTCGAATTTTAATAATACGATTCTGACTATCATCAGGGAGAACATATATTTCATCAGTATAGCCTTTCTGTTTGAAAATTGTGTCAATGGGCTCCGCATAGTTATCTGAAGCATCCATATCTTCAGGATGTGCCAAAGGCACCCGGGAAGTCTGTTTTCTTGGATTTTTACCAATACCAGCTTCGATTGTTTTTAAAAGGTTTGGATCCAATTTTTTCACATTTGTCTTAGGTACAACAGGTTTAGGTTTAATAGGTGGAGGCACTTTATGGTTGCGTTCATGGTCATGACAGTTTGGGGTGCTATGAATAGGATATTCATTTCCTTCCAAATCTAACCTATATCTGGAACGATCACTGGGTGTTGGAAGCAACTGTACATCATCCCCAATTGGGCTATAAGGAGGTGGTGCTTCTGTATCATCATCTGAATCAGGATAGTTGTTATAGGGAAAACAATCCCTGGGAGATGGCAGAAAAACATCCTCACTTTGATGAGTTGATTCTCTTGTATTATCAGACAAATAGGAATTTTCTATCATATTTTTTTTCTCTAGAACATCACTGAAAAATAGTGTGAAAACCTCAGTTTGTCGATGATATTGAGATAAAGAATACAATGCTGTAAATTTAGCGGTGATCTCAGTTGCAATGTGTTCTCCTTCAGTCATTAACTCTTTGATGGCCTCATTTTCAAAAAAATCTGCTTGGCTATCAGTAACTGCCACTAATTGTACAGGAATGGTGTCCTGAACCTCTGACAGAAAAGCTCGAAGCATTCCCATTGATGCTTTCCGTTTGGCAGAATAAACCAATATATAACCATGAACCAGTTCATCTTTCCTTACTCCAATTGAGGAATGGTATGACAATACTGTGATCTGTATACGTCTCCTTTTTTCACCAATGATCTTATCAAGCATTAGGGAATTATTCTGTCCAGCTTGAGCAGCACTACAAGAATGAGAATCAAGGAAGGGTGAAAGAATAAGATCCACACTAAATGGGTCACCACACATGGCACACATGACAATTCTCAAGTCAGCTTCCGCTACATCCTTATTTGTGGGAACTGGGCTCACCACATCTAAATTGTGTTTAACTGATTCTAATACTCCTCTTAGAGCTTGCTTTATTTGGGTTTCATTAAATTTTCGAGGATATGTACCAGCTGGTACATCTACAAAAGGACATTGTAGCTTGTTTGCCAATTGTTGCCCTTGGTGCCTGAGAATTGGAAGATTCTTACTAGTAGAATCTCTCTGATTAGCCAGAATTAATGTAAACGGAAGATTAGTCATATATTTATCTTTTCTGATCTGAGAAGCTTCAGTTCTTATTTTTCCAATAAATTCCCCAATGAAATTCAGTGACTCAATGGAATTAAATACACAGAAGCACCCATGTGGTTTAAAGGCGGCAGTCCATAACTGGCTTAAAAAGTAAGGCGACTTGGCATCAACTGGCCGAAGATCAAGTTCATAAATTTTTCCATCTAAGGCATACTCGTCATCAGTAGATTGTGTCCTTATCTCATTTGCCAGTTCTTGGGCTAGACCATCCTTCCCTAAAATGAAAAGGTTAACTTTATCTATATTGGTACTATCATGATACAAACGTAAGCGACCATGATCCAACTGCAAAAGACTACTGGCAAGTAACTGTTCTACTTTAATGTCTGTACAATTTTGACCACTAAGGCATGTTTCTTTAGTGGGATGATAAACGAATCCTATATGCTTAAGTAGAAGAGACTCCCTATCAGGCGCAAGTTTCTGTAAAGCTTTGTATCTAGGCTCTTCACTCAAAACTGTATGAATTTCACTCATTTTATCTGAACTAGGTGTTGCATTAAGATCTAGATCATAAAAAAGTTCAGAATGCTCAAAGAGCATTTCCTGAAACTCTTCTTTGGCTTTTTCAACTATTTCTCGCTGATGTCTACCATAAACCTCTTTGCTATCAGCTTCAGTGATATATTTAAAGGCTTCATCTTCCATAACAAAGCACATGACTTCTTCCCATGGCTGTCCAGGTGAAATGAACTGAATTTTTTCCAAAGTCTTTTTGAATTTTTCCTTCATTTCTACCCTCCTTTTCTCTGATATTAGGTGTTGTACATGGTTCTGATAGACTTTTTCAGCTTCTAAAGTGCTCAGGAGGTCAAAAGGGATTCGTCTATCATTAATTTTGTCTATATGGTCAGTTTCATCCCAGGGTGTTTTTTCTAGCACCACAAAACATAACTGAAATTCTGCTCTCTTTTCCATTAACTTCAAAGCTTCTGACCAATTTAAATGTTCAATCTCTTCTAGATTTGGCAAAAGGGTATTAAAAGCTCTTGGTAGTGTGTTTATATATTCTTCTCTCCTTTTTCTTATGTGTTCCTGTTTAAGTTGCTCTATATGTTTTGAGAATGTATTTCTGGCCTTTCTTGTTCCTTCTAAATTGATGTATTCTTCATAGTCAGGATGATTTTTTAATTTATTACTAACAGTTTTCCAAGTTGCATGATAATCTCTCACAGTCTGCACAAGTTTTTCAAACTTATCTGTTGCTGTGACAACAAGTTGTCTCTGTGTTTTATATGCATCCAGGTAAGGAATAATTTTAGGTTTACCACGAGTTTTATCCAACATTTGTACCAATGCAGTGAAACATGTCTCAATGTTGACATTAAATCGTGCTGATGTTTCCACTACAAGAAGGTTCTTTTTGTTTGAAGCAAATGCCTGAACTTCTCTAAGATAATGATCCACACATTCATCACATTTAGTTGCTGCTATTATTACCGGTTTTTTTGATTTTGATAGTTGAACAAAAAGGTTATTCACAAATTTAAGTTGGTCATCAAACTTTCTATTGCATCCCTGACTTACATCAATGCATAACAAAAATCCATCTACATTGAGCTTCCCTTCAGGCATTTGTTTTTGTTCAAAATCTTGCTCCAAGCCTAGTTGATCAGTGCAAATGTACATCAGTTTTTCTGCTGACTGCAATTTAGAGGCAGCTGCGCGTTTTATATATGGTTGCAAATTCGTACTCCGATGAGGCAAGAAAGTCTGGTCATCAATGAACTCTGTCTGTTCAATGACATGAATTTTGCATTCCACTCCATCTTCACCACTTTGTGTTATGTCACCCCAGTACAGAAAGTGATCATTGTTAACTACTCGCCCTCCAAAGTCAATGGTGCTAAGCACAGAAGTATGCTCTGGATAATATTCATCTGCTTTTGAGCGTACAAATCTATTGCACAAACAAGACTTTCCAACTCCACAGTTACCTTTGTCTTTTTCAGTCCCAGAGAGTCCAACTACACTGATAGTATAGGATGGGGGGCGAGGCTCTTTGTTTTTTGCCATTATAACTCTCTTCTCATGTCTCTACATTCATACAGATAACCAGATATGCTTCTCATTCTGAAAATAAAATCATCTCAAAATATAGATGCTGTATTTCAGAACAATATTTGGTTCTTTGTATTTCCCTCATTTTTGTGCAGAAAGGTCTTCAAGATCATATGATTCATCTTCCTAGAATGGAAAAAAGAACAAGTCTCAGTTGTGAATTATACATACTAATTATACGTAACAAAACAACATGCAAATTCATGATAACATAACACAAGTCTAGAGACTTCTCAGAATGCTAGAAATGAACAACCTACCTTATGACCCAGCAATTTCTCTCCTGAAGATTAATCCAAAGGAAACAAAACACCTAACTAGTATAGCAATATAATTTGTTATACTGAGACAATTCTTTTAATACTGAAGTGTCAGTACATTGTAATTAATTTGATAGTGGCAAAAGAATCATGAATATTAAAGTTTAAATTAGAAGCAATGTATCTGTGCGCCATTTATGGTTTTCACATCAAATTCACAGAAACCTACTAATTAAGACACAGTAAGGAACATCTATATCCTTTCTAACAATGCTCTTGGGTAGATTACCTGCTGGTATTTTGAAGTCAGCTCCATATAGTCATCATATAGTGATTTTAAAATATGTGGTGAAAAAATTGTTTCACACAGAGATGAGAAAAAAAAATGTCCAGAAAATAACTACTCTCTCCTGGGAACTGCCTTCTTTATCTGAGTTACAGGTTTATATAACTTTGGTTTAAAAAGTGTTTACATGGGCTAGCGAAATAGCTCACTTGAATAGTTATGCCATGTCTGCAAGCCAGGCTTGAGCTTTGGTGCTGTGGTTGGTTACTTCCTATCTACCTTGTTTCCCCTCCACTCCTCCTCATCTCCCTCTTAATGCCAACAGGGTTATCACTGGGGTTGTGCTTTCTTTCCACCTCTTTTTTTTCTTTCCTTCTTTTTTTTTTTTTTTTTTTTCCCTCCAGGGTTATTGCTGGGCTGGGTGCCTGCACCACGAATCCACCGCTCCTGGAGGTCATTTTTCCCCCTTTTTGTTGCCCTTGTTGTTTGTAGCCTCACTGTGGTTATTATTATTGCCATTGTTGATGTTGTTCGTTGCTGGATAGGACAGAGAGAAATGGAGAGAGGAGGGGAAGACAGAGAGGGGGAGAAAAAGATAGACACCTGCAGACCTGCTTCACCGCCTGTGAAGCGACTCCCCTGCAGGTGGGGAGCCGGGGGCTCGAACCAGGATCCTTATGCCGGTCCTTGCGCTTTGTGCCACATGTGCTTAACCCACTGCGCCACCGCCCGACCCCCTTTTCTTTCCTTCTTATATTGACATGACAGAAAGCAGGGGAGCACCTGCATCAGTTTCAGTATTCATTAAGTTTTCTCTCCTTCTTCCCCATAGGTAGGGATTAGGGTTTGAACACAGGTCCTCACACATGGTAACATTTGTGCTGTACCCAGTGTTCCACCACCCAGCTCCAATATAGTGGACTTTCACTTTCTGTCTCTTGGCTTTACTAGCAATGAAGCAAATGTCTCTTTCTCTCTCTCCTTCCTCAATTTCTCCCTGTCTCTATCAAAAAAAAAAAAAAAGGAAAGAACAAAATGAATGTCCATCAGCAGTGGTGGATTTGTCAAGCAGGCCCAAGTTTCAAGAATAACCCTGGTGGCAATAAAATTGGTGTTTATGTATTTTAAAGTTTAAGAATTTCTAGGCTAGAAAAACATTAACTTGCCCTTAAAAAAATTCACCATTTAAGTGAGTACAGTACTGCCACCTACTGGGAGTAGAAGATAGCCTATAAATTTACAATACATTACAAGATAATTTAATTCAAGACTCTTACATACTTATACATAATCACTCACTGGTCTTCAATGTCAATATTGTGCACAATTAACCAAGGTAGTTTTCCTTCTATGCTGAGAACAAAAGAATGCAATCTGTTTCTTGAGACCCAATAAGCAACCAATGACCAGTGTCTATTATAGGCCTATTAAGTTTGACAATTCATTTAAAATATGTCTAAGAGTACTATTTGTGTGAATTCACATATATTATTTTGATGTAATTCTACTTTGATAAAACATTTTTGTTTTCTGTCACCATCCATTGTTATCCTGTTTATTTTATTCACACACACACAAAAATGATAAAGTTGCAGAACCTACTCAAAGATGTATGGTTAAGTGAAACATTAGTGCTGCTTTTAGTAGCCTGTACTAGTTTCTTATTTTCCCTTTAAGGTTATCTTACAAAACTGTATCTCAAGAAAAGTTTAGGGTCAGAAAGATAAATGCAGGAGCTGGGTGGTGGTGCACTGGGCTCAGCACACGTTACAATGCACAAGGACCTGGGTTTGAGCCCCCAGCCCCCACCTGAAAGGGGAAAGCTTTGCGAGTGATGAAGCAGGGCTACAGATACCTCTCTGTCCCTTTCCCTCTCCTCCACCTCTCAATTTCTGGCTGTCTCTATCCAATATATAACTAAAGGTAATAAAAGCAAAAGTGCACAATAGTTTTGCAGTGAGCCAATAAATGAAGCAAGTAAGTAGAAAGACCTAAAAAGACACCATAAAGTACCTAATGAAATAGTTTCTACTTCCTCCTCACCTATTTCCTATTACACTTCCCTCAGTCATGCCAAAACTAACCTTACCAAATTGAAGACTACAAAAGCTAAATAAGGGCAAGAGACAGGCATACTTTAATGATGACTCTTTAGTCTCTATCAGGCCACCCCATTGGCTGGGGCCCTAGTTAGGGAGTCCTGAGATTCTACACAGACATGATCGGCCTAGACCTTGAACAGATCCCTGACTCCATCATCACTGGTCATCTCCATCAGGACAAGATAATGAACCCCCATAGGATCTTGCCCTCACTGTGGATCAACAACAGTAGATAATGTTCCATCCTCCAAAGGGGGATTGGATAACATACTCTATCTGCCACTGAGGAAGATGGGTCCTGAAATTGGTGCAAGTTGGAATGTTCCTACTTATGACCACAGAATGCCAGTTTGGACCTATGGGAATGCAATGGTTACATAGGCTCCTAAGCTGAATATGGGCCCTAGATCAAATTGATGGGGTTTACAGTCAACAATATTTATGTACTTTTCCTATATTTGGGAGCTACTCTTTTCCCTGATCCAGTTTTCTAGCCCTTTTCCCAGCCATGACATCATCTCCAATATCTTGGGTCCAACCTGCATATCTGATGCCAGGCTCAGGAAAAAACTAATAAAGTCATGGGCCCTTTGGAATATACCTAAAACAGACCTACTAGCTATTTCCAAACAGGAGACCCCAAATCTTCATCTACAATATTCCAGACTTCAGGTTCATGATTAGTCAACAATTTGTATGGCTTTATATGTTAACTCTTTTTCAGCCAGCAGGTTCCAGATGCTACCAGGATGCCAACTGGACTTCCCTGGGCAGACGACCCCACCAATATGTCCTGGAGCCCCACTTCCACAGAGCTGTGCCCTACTAAAGAAAGAGACAGACAGGTTGGAAGTATGGATCGACCTACCAATGCCCAGACTCAGCGGGGAAGCAATTACAGAAGCCAGACCTTCCTCTTTCTGCACCCCTAATGACCCTGGGCCCATACTCCCAGAGGGTTAAAGAATAGGAAAGCTATCAGGGGAGGGAATAGGATACGGAGTTCTGGTGGTGGGAACTGTACCCCTCTTATCCTATGGTCTTGTCAGTGTTTCCATTTTATAAATAAAAATTATTTAAAAAAGTAAAATTAAAAGAAAGATAAATGCACAGGATCTATAGTTCAATATCCCAGTTTCAATTTTAACAAGAGGTAAGTGGTGTTCTGGTTAAAGAGAAATTCTCTTTTTTTTCCTTCTTTTTAAAAAATATTTATTTATTTATTTATTTATTCCCTTTTGTTGCCCTTGTTGTTTTATTGTTGTAGTTATTGTTGTTGTTATTGTTATCGCTGTTGTTGGATAGGACAGAGAGAAATGGAGAGAGGAAGGGAAGACAGAGAGGGATAGAAAGATAGACACCTGAAGCGACTCCCTAGCAGGTGGGGAGCCGGGGGCTCGAAACGGGATCCTTACACCAGTCCTTGCACTTTGTGCCACATGCTCTTAACCCGATGTCTGACTCCTAAAGGGAAATTTTAGATCAAGTACATTCACAGAAATGACAATGTAGAATGAATGAAACTATTATACAATTGCCACAAAATGAACTCTACTTCTATAAACTTAGTTTTCTAAGATATTTTACTAAGTCATTCAAGTATAGCATGTGGTTTTTAATGGATTAAAAAGCTTTGTAGTTTTGGACTTTCAACATAGTTTTATTCCTTTTCACCAAAAAGTTGCATTAATTAGTAAAAGATATAATTAATTTTTTCTATATTTCTACATATATTATGTCAGGAAATCCCTACTAGCTCTATCTTCAAAATAAGCCCAAGATTTCTTTTTAGTTACGGGCTCTAACTCAGATCCCAACCACACTGCTTCTGGTTCTATCTAAAACTATCTGAACTCCCACTTCCACTCCTACTGCCTCTACCAGTCTATTCATAGTAAAACAGCCAAAGGATTCCCTTTAAATACAGAGATCATCCTTCTGCTCAGAATTCTTAAATGGTTTATCAGATGAGCTGTCTTTCCCAACCCTATCTTAACTTTATTCTCCCCATTCTCACTCTTTTCTAATCATACTAAGGAGCCCTGAACAGCAGTGCCTCAATATTTTCCTGCCTTTGCACTTAAAAGTTGATCATATATTCCACAACCTAGATGTATCAAAAACATATCAACCACCTACTAAAAGAAGCATCAGATAATTATTTAAATATATTTAAAAATAATTTAATTCTTTTTTCTTTCTTTTCCAACCATATTATTGGGGAAATGATGACTTATAGGGCAGTTGTTGACATATGGGCACAATTTCTTATCTCCTTATGATAGGTATCTGCCCACAATGGTGTTAATTCTTAATGATATACTTATCAATGCAATAAAAAATTAGAAGATGAGGGGTCAGGTGATGGCATACCTGGTTGCGTACACATGCTACAATGGTACACAAGTGGTGAAGCAGTGTTGCAGGTGTCTCTGTCTTTCTCCCTATCTCCCCACTCTCCTCTGGATTTTTCTGTCTCTACCCAAATAAATTACTTTAAAAATTAGAAGATAAAAATGAAAACATCATTTAACATACACAACAGCTATGGAATTAAACAACGAAGTCCTACCACATAAGCATACAAATTTAAGATTAAAAGGAATGCTGAAGCTGGGTAGTGGCACACCCCAGAGCACACACATTACCCTAAGTGAGGACCTGGATTCAAGCCTCCAGGTTCCACCTACAGGAGAGGAAGCTTCACAAGCAGTGCTACAGATGTCTTCTCTCCTGTTTCTCACCCACTATCAAGAAAAAGGAAAAGAAAAAACCCAACATAAAAAGGCCACCAGAAGCAACAGAGTCCCAGCAATAACATTGGTTATAAATAAAATAAAAGCTAAAAAGTAATCATTCCTATGAATTAGTCTTTAGATAAAACTATAATCAGATAAAGAATAAGCTACTTTACAACAAGTGAGGTCCAGGATCCACTGGCTGAATGGAAAACCTAGGTTTAAACTCTAGCACCAAGTAGGAATACCATAAAGAAAATAGGTGGAGTTCTTTGGTGTCTCTCCTCTCTTTCCTGTCTAAAAATACATAATTGTAAATAAGGAAGAGGCTAGAGAGATAGTATAATGGTTATATACAAAGACTTTCATACCCCAGGCACCAAAGGTCCCAGAGTTCCAGTCCCAGATTCAATTCCCACCAGAGCAGTACTCTGGTAAATAGATCAGGAAGGTAGCTCAAGGTTATCACCCGGAGTCACTCCCAGCACTTTATAAAATCTCAACAATTTACATAAGAGTATCTTTGAACGATTCAGGGCTAAACTCTTATTAGGATGAGAATTTTGTTTTGCTATTTTTACCACATCCCAGAAGAACTCAAAAACAGTAACTGACATGAACTAGGCATCCACATAATTGATAACTAAATAAATCAGCTGAGTCCACTAGGCAAGCCTAAGTCTGTTATTATAACTAACATTGTATACTCCTATCGGGTCTATAACATCTAGAAAGACAGAATATCACTCTAATTTTAAAATGTCTAAACTTTTTCTCAAAACCTATAATCTGTTTATTAACACAGATTATGAGACTATTAACAGTATATTCAATGGAATTACATAACAATCCAAGCTGGCAATACTTTTTATATCTCATATAATTAAAAAATTGATTACAAAAATATCTGAAAATCAGTAACCTAAAGTATTTTCTAACAGATTGACTTATCTATCCTATTATTTAACCAGCATTTATCTAACCACCATGTCTGAGGTTATGGTGTGAAAGTTGTCTTAAACTCTTCCTAGTACATTTCTGAATTCTGTGGCGAAACAGAAGAACAAAAGGCCATCTCATTTATATCACCTATGAAAACAATCCATTCTTAGCTACTATCTGCTTAAACTATAAGCAGGTTTTGAGGGTACAAAAGTATGTCTGCTAAACCAGCGCTAGCAATATGTTCATCTTCCTCTCAAGAGTTTTGGTCCTTTTTCCCTTGGAAAACTGAGAAGTCCCTGGAAGAGCATAATATATTCATGATAGTAATGCTATGTAGGAGAGAAGCAATCGTTTTCATTATATAAACTACATTAGGTGAAGTTTGATCAAAGAATTTCAGGGTGATAGACTTTTGTTAAATACAAAAAAAAAAAACCCTCCACTTTATCTTTGACTTTCTAACTTTGCTTGTCAATACCACAATTCACAACAATTTTCTTTTACTCAATAGGAAAAGCAGACTTGATCCTGTCAAGACACAATTGGTACACAGAGGCCCTACATTTGTTCTGAATCAGCCTCTTAAGAACTTCAACTCTTAGCACAAAATCTTCAGTCAGTCCAAAAACATATCACATGCACATGTTGGTGCCTTCCCAACTTCTTTGGTATAGAGGTAAATAATTCTATTACCAGGGGTTTAGAATAGCCTAATTTTATTAGAGGCTGTGTTGTAAAAGAACCTGATAATGTAAAAAACGCTGGACCGTTTTGAATGCCTCTAGAAACTGTCCCCAGAAGAGCTGGTTATATAACAGGCTAAAATATACTTCCTCCACTATTTTAAAGAAATTTTTGTAGTACCATAGCTGAGAAGACCTTGGTCTTGCTTACGTATACACTATATATATGTAGACTTGATCAGGGCTGGAAAATTTCTTCTGTAAAATGACAGTCAATATTTTAGGTTCCATGTCTCATATCTGTCAATATTATTCAGCTGTGCAGCCACAGAGTAAAAAACGTAAGTTAGGGGAAAATATATACCTTAAAGTGCATAATAGTTTGCAATGACTCAGTAAGTGCAGCAAGCAAGTAGAAAGACCTAAAAAAGACACCATAAAGTACTTAATCAAATAGTTTCTAGTATTTATATTTATCTTAAGAAATAAATGAAGAAAAGTAATGAATGTAGTAAAGA